>NW_027136215.1:0-77525 GCF_039906515.1 Pseudorca crassidens | reverse complement strand
CATGGAAACTGCTGCACGCCTCCGCTTCTGCACCGCCACTCGGGGCCTTACTTCCAGGCCTGTGTTCGTGCTGGGCGTGCCGTTAGCGACACGGCATGGTAAGATGCTGACTTTCTCCTCGGGCAGAGTGACTTCAGGTACGAGGTCCTCGAAGTATTCAAAGCACAGTGCTTTCCCACGGCAGCTCACACAAGGGCCATGACAAAGTCGGACTCACCCGAAATGCTGTCCTGAGGCTGTTCGAGGGCTCTGGAAATGTAGCGCTCCTCGCGGGACGTCCAGTGTGTAGCCCATCGCGCGGCACGCACAGAGGGCCTCCGCGGGTGGGGGGGTTCAACCAATGGGCCTCGAAGTGCTCAGCCGCCCCACAGGGGTCTGGAGGTACTCGGTGAACTTGGAGGGAAAGTGATGCATACCCGAGGGGCCTAGGAGTCCTCCAAAGTGTACTACTTCCTTTAAAATAAAGCCTCTAAGCGACTGAGAACTCATGGAGACAGCTGCCTGCCTCCCTTTCTGCACGGCTACTAGGGGCCTACGCTGGAGGCAACTTGTCACGTTGAGGTTCCCTCTAGCTCTAGAGCTTGGCAGGCGGACCAGAGCCGCGGCCATGGAAGCACCTGGTTTAGACAGAGCAGACTCATAACGTTCCCCGAAGCACTCTGACAGGGCTAACAGGCCTGTCGAGAGCAGGGAATGTCAGGTAACTTCAAGGCAGCATGAACGCAGCCTTCCAAACGGGAAAGCAAGGCTACTTGCAGCAGGCCCCCGTTTCCGTGGGCGCACTCAGCAGACATCCCCGTGGTTTCTCACAAGCCCAAAGAGACACAGGTCACCCTGAGTTTCCTTCCCTGAATCAACTTCTCGAAGTAGGGTGTTCTGCGTCAAGCGAACTGCTTCAACCAAGGAACGCCGTAGCTGCTCCTCTGGGCCTGTGGCTATTCAAAGCCTGCAGTGCCACAGGAGGAAGGGGACGTACATGGCAGTAAGAAGGCAAGCCGACTCTCTCTGGGAGGCTCGGTGACTTCAGGCAGGAGGTCCTAGGTGGACTGCGAAGCAGAGGGTTTCTCTGAGTTCAGCTCAGCCTAGGGTAATGCGTAAGACTTCGACGCCATGTGGGACGTGCCAGAACGGTGTCCGTGAACGTGTGCGAGTGCTGAGTACCTTAAGCTGCTCCCAAGGAGAGTGCAGCGCGTTTCCCTACGCTGCGCATACACAGAGGAGCTCTAAAGGGCTACGGGCCTGGATGTTGCTTAGCAGACCCAGGTGGGCCTGGCGGTACTCAGTGTTCCTGCCGGGAACAGGGGGCCCGCGCCAGCCTCCTAGGTGTCCAGAAAACCCTGCTGCCGTTGAAGGTGCCTAGAGCCGAGGCCTCCGCCTCATGGAAACTGCTGCACGCCTCCGCTTCTGCACCGCCACTCGGGGCCTTACTTCCAGGCCTGTGTTCGTGCTGGGCCTGCCGTTAGCGACACGGCATGGTAAGATGCTGACTTTCTCCTCGGGCAGAGTGACTTCAGGTACGAGGTCCTCGAAGTATTCAAAGCACAGTGCTTTCCCACGGCAGCTCACACAAGGGCCATGACAAAGTCGGACTCACCCGAAATGCTGTCCTGAGGCTGTTCGAGGGCTCTGGAAATGTAGCGCTCCTCGCGGGACGTCCAGTGTGTAGCCCATCGCGCGGCACGCACAGAGGGCCTCCGCGGGTGGGGGGGTTCAACCAATGGGCCTCGAAGTGCTCAGCCGCCCCACAGGGGTCTGGAGGTACTCGGTGAACTTGGAGGGAAAGTGATGCATACCCGAGGGGCCTAGGAGTCCTCCAAAGTGTACTACTTCCTTTAAAATAAAGCCTCTAAGCGACTGAGAACTCATGGAGACAGCTGCCTGCCTCCCTTTCTGCACGGCTACTAGGGGCCTACGCTGGAGGCAACTTGTCACGTTGAGGTTCCCTCTAGCTCTAGAGCTTGGCAGGCGGACCAGAGCCGCGGCCATGGAAGCACCTGGTTTAGACAGAGCAGACTCATAACGTTCCCCGAAGCACTCTGACAGGGCTAACAGGCCTGTCGAGAGCAGGGAATGTCAGGTAGCTTCAAGGCAGCATGAACGCAGCCTTCAAACGGGAAAGCAAGGCTACTTGCAGCAGGCCCCCGTTTCCGTGGGCGCACTCAGCAGACATCCCCGTGGTTTCTCACAAGCCCAAAGAGACACAGGTCACCCTGAGTTTCCTTCCCTGAATCAACTTCTCGAAGTAGGGTGTTCTGCATCAAGCGAACTGCCTCAACCAAGGAACGCCGTAGCTGCTCCTCTGGGCCTGTGGCTATTCAAAGCCTGCAGTGCCACAGGAGGAAGGGGACGTACATGGCAGTAAGAACGCAAGCCGACTCTCTCTGGGAGGCACGGTGACTTCAGGCAGGAGGTCCTAGGTGGACTGCGAAGCCGAGGGTTTCTCTGAGTTCAGCTCAGCCTAGGGTAATGCGTAAGACTTCGACGCCATGTGGGACGTGCCAGAACGGTGTCCGTGAACGTGTGCGAGTGCTGAGTACCTTAAGCTGCTCCCAAGGAGAGTGCAGCGCGTTTCCCTACGATCGGCATACACAGAGGGGCTCTAAAGGGCTACGGGCCTGGATGTTGCTTAGCAGACCCAGGTGGGCCTGGCAGTACTCAGTGTTCCTGCCGGGAACAGGGGGCCCGCGCCAGCCTCCTAGGTGTCCAGAAAACCCTGCTGCCGTTGAAGGTGCCCAGAGCCGAGGCCACCGCCTCATGGAAACTGCTGCACGCCTCCGCTTCTGCACCGCCACTCGGGGCCTTACTTCCAGGCCTGTGTTCGTGCTGGGCGTGCCGTTAGCGACACGGCATGGTAAGATGCTGACTTTCTCCTCGGGCAGAGTGACTTCAGGTACGAGGTCCTCGAAGTATTCAAAGCACAGTGCTTTCCCACGGCAGCTCACACAAGGGCCATGACAAAGTCGGACTCACCCGAAATGCTGTCCTGAGGCTGTTCGAGGGCTCTGGAAATGTAGCGCTCCTCGCGGGACGTCCAGTGTGTAGCCCATCGCGCGGCACGCACAGAGGGCCTCCGCGGGTGGGGGGGTTCAACCAATGGGCCTCGAAGTGCTCAGCCGCCCCACAGGGGTCTGGAGGTACTCGGTGAACTTGGAGGGAAAGTGATGCATACCCGAGGGGCCTAGGAGTCCTCCAAAGTGTACTACTTCCTTTAAAATAAAGCCTCTAAGCGACTGAGAACTCATGGAGACAGCTGCCTGCCTCCCTTTCTGCACGGCTACTAGGGGCCTACGCTGGAGGCAACTTGTCACGTTGAGGTTCCCTCTAGCTCTAGAGCTTGGCAGGCGGACCAGAGCCGCGGCCATGGAAGCACCTGGTTTAGACAGAGCAGACTCATAACGTTCCCCGAAGCACTCTGACAGGGCTAACAGGCCTGTCGAGAGCAGGGAATGTCAGGTAGCTTCAAGGCAGCATGAACGCAGCCTCCAAACGGGAAAGCAAGGCTACTTGCAGCAGGCCCCCGTTTCCGTGGGCGCACTCAGCAGACATCCCCGTGGTTTCTCACAAGCCCAAAGAGACACAGGTTACCCTGAGTTTCCTTCCCTGAATCAACTTCTCGAAGTAGGGTGTTCTGCGTCAAGCGAACTGCTTCAACCAAGGAACGCCGTAGCTGCTCCTCTGGGCCTGTGGCTATTCAAAGCCTGCAGTGCCACAGGAGGAAGGGGACGTACATGGCAGTAAGAACGCAAGCCGACTCTCTCTGGGAGGCACGGTGACTTCAGGCAGGAGGTCCTAGGTGGACTGCGAAGCAGAGGGTTTCTCTGAGTTCAGCTCAGCCTAGGGTAATGCGTAAGACTTCGACGCCATGTGGGACGTGCCAGAACGGTGTCCGTGAACGTGTGCGAGTGCTGAGTACCTTAAGCTGCTCCCAAGGAGAGTGCAGCGCGTTTCCCTACGATCGGCATACACAGAGGGGCTCTAAAGGGTTACGGGCCTGGATGTTGCTTAGCAGACCCAGGTGGGCCTGGCGGTACTCAGTGTTCCTGCCGGGAACAGGGGGCCCGCGCCAGCCTCCTAGGTGTCCAGAAAACCCTGCTGCCGTTGAAGGTGCCCAGAGCCGAGGCCACCGCCTCATGGAAACTGCTGCACGCCTCCGCTTCTGCACCGCCACTCGGGGCCTTACTTCCAGGCCTGTGTTCGTGCTGGGCGTGCCGTTAGCGACACGGCATGGTAAGATGCTGACTTTCTCCTCGGGCAGAGTGACTTCAGGTACGAGGTCCTCGAAGTATTCAAAGCACAGTGCTTTCCCACGGCAGCTCACACAAGGGCCATGACAAAGTCGGACTCACCCGAAATGCTGTCCTGAGGCTGTTCGAGGGCTCTGGAAATGTAGCGCTCCTCGCGGGACGTCCAGTGTGTAGCCCATCGCGCGGCTCGCACAGAGGGCCTCCGCGGGTGGGGGCGTTCAACCAATGGGCCTCGAAGTGCTCAGCCGCCCCACAGGGGTCTGGAGGTACTCGGTGAACTTGGAGGGAAAGTGATGCATACCCGAGGGGCCTAGGAGTCCTCCAAAGTGTACTACTTCCTTTAAAATAAAGCCTCTAAGCGACTGAGAACTCATGGAGACAGCTGCCTGCCTCCCTTTCTGCACGGCTACTAGGGGCCTACGCTGGAGGCAACTTGTCACGTTGAGGTTCCCTCTAGCTCTAGAGCTTGGCAGGCGGACCAGAGCCGCGGCCATGGAAGCACCTGGTTTAGACAGAGCAGACTCATAACGTTCCCCGAAGCACTCTGACAGGGCTAACAGGCCTGTCGAGAGCAGGGAATGTCAGGTAGCTTCAAGGCAGCATGAACGCAGCCTCCAAACGGGAAAGCAAGGCTACTTGCAGCAGGCCCCCGTTTCCGTGGGCGCACTCAGCAGACATCCCCGTGGTTTCTCACAAGCCCAAAGAGACACAGGTCACCCTGAGTTTCCTTCCCTGAATCAACTTCTCGAAGTAGGGTGTTCTGCGTCAAGCGAACTGCTTCAACCAAGGAACGCCGTAGCTGCTCCTCTGGGCCTGTGGCTATTCAAAGCCTGCAGTGCCACAGGAGGAAGGGGACGTACATGGCAGTAAGAACGCAAGCCGACTCTCTCTGGGAGGCACGGTGACTTCAGGCAGGAGGTCCTAGGTGGACTGCGAAGCAGAGGGTTTCTCTGAGTTCAGCTCAGCCTAGGGTAATGCGTAAGACTTCGACGCCATGTGGGACGTGCCAGAACGGTGTCCGTGAACGTGTGCGAGTGCTGAGTACCTTAAGCTGCTCCCAAGGAGAGTGCAGCACATTTCCCTACGATCGGCATACACAGAGGGGCTCTAAAGGGCTACGGGCCTGGATGTTGCTTAGCAGACCCAGGTGGGCCTGGCGGTACTCAGTGTTCCTGCCGGGAACAGGGGGCCCGCGCCAGCCTCCTAGGTGTCCAGAAAACCCTGCTGCCGTTGAAGGTGCCTAGAGCCGAGGCCTCCGCCTCATGGAAACTGCTGCACGCCTCCGCTTCTGCACCGCCACTCGGGGCCTTACTTCCAGGCCTGTGTTCGTGCTGGGCCTGCCGTTAGCGACACGGCATGGTAAGATGCTGACTTTCTCCTCGGGCAGAGTGACTTCAGGTACGAGGTCCTCGAAGTATTCAAAGCACAGTGCTTTCCCACGGCAGCTCACACAAGGGCCATGACAAAGTCGGACTCACCCGAAATGCTGTCCTGAGGCTGTTCGAGGGCTCTGGAAATGTAGCGCTCCTCGCGGGACGTCCAGTGTGTAGCCCATCGCGCGGCACGCACAGAGGGCCTCCGCGGGTGGGGGGGTTCAACCAATGGGCCTCGAAGTGCTCAGCCGCCCCACAGGGGTCTGGAGGTACTCGGTGAACTTGGAGGGAAAGTGATGCATACCCGAGGGGCCTAGGAGTCCTCCAAAGTGTACTACTTCCTTTAAAATAAAGTCTCTAAGCGACTGAGAACTCATGGAGACAGCTGCCTGCCTCCCTTTCTGCACGGCTACTAGGGGCCTACGCTGGAGGCAACTTGTCACGTTGAGGTTCCCTCTAGCTCTAGAGCTTGGCAGGCGGACCAGAGCCGCGGCCATGGAAGCACCTGGTTTAGACAGAGCAGACTCATAACGTTCCCCGAAGCACTCTGACAGGGCTAACAGGCCTGTCGAGAGCAGGGAATGTCAGGTAGCTTCAAGGCAGCATGAACGCAGCCTTCCAAACGGGAAAGCAAGGCTACTTGCAGCAGGCCCCCGTTTCCGTGGGCGCACTCAGCAGACATCCCCGTGGTTTCTCACAAGCCCAAAGAGACACAGGTCACCCTGAGTTTCCTTCCCTGAATCAACTTCTCGAAGTAGGGTGTTCTGCATCAAGCGAACTGCCTCAACCAAGGAACGCCGTAGCTGCTCCTCTGGGCCTGTGGCTATTCAAAGCCTGCAGTGCCACAGGAGGAAGGGGACGTACATGGCAGTAAGAACGCAAGCCGACTCTCTCTGGGAGGCACGGTGACTTCAGGCAGGAGGTCCTAGGTGGACTGCGAAGCCGAGGGTTTCTCTGAGTTCAGCTCAGCCTAGGGTAATGCGTAAGACTTCGACGCCATGTGGGACGTGCCAGAACGATGTCCGTGAACGTGTGCGAGTGCTGAGTACCTTACGCTGCTCCCAAGGGGAGTGCAGCGCGTTTCCCTACGATCGGCATACACAGAGGGGCTCTAAAGGGCTACGGGCCTGGATGTTGCTTAGCAGACCCAGGTGGGCCTGGCGGTACTCAGTGTTCCTGCCGGGAACAGTGGGCCCGCGCCAGCCTCCTAGGTGTCCAGAAAACCCTGCTGCCGTTGAAGGTGCCTAGAGCCGAGGCCTCCGCCTCATGGAAACTGCTGCACGCCTCCGCTTCTGCACCGCCACTCGGGGCCTTACTTCCAGGCCTGTGTTCGTGCTGGGCCTGCCGTTAGCGACACGGCATGGTAAGATGCTGACTTTCTCCTCGGGCAGAGTGACTTCAGGTACGAGGTCCTCGAAGTATTCAAAGCACAGTGCTTTCCCACGGCAGCTCACACAAGGGCCATGACAAAGTCGGACTCACCCGAAATGCTGTCCTGAGGCTGTTCGAGGGCTCTGGAAATGTAGCGCTCCTCGCGGGACGTCCAGTGTGTAGCCCATCGCGCGGCACGCACAGAGGGCCTCCGCGGGTGGGGGGGTTCAACCAATGGGCCTCGAAGTGCTCAGCCGCCCCACAGGGGTCTGGAGGTACTCGGTGAACTTGGAGGGAAAGTGATGCATACCCGAGGGGCCTAGGAGTCCTCCAAAGTGTACTACTTCCTTTAAAATAAAGCCTCTAAGCGACTGAGAACTCATGGAGACAGCTGCCTGCCTCCCTTTCTGCACGGCTACTAGGGGCCTACGCTGGAGGCAACTTGTCACGTTGAGGTTCCCTCTAGCTCTAGAGCTTGGCAGGCGGACCAGAGCCGCGGCCATGGAAGCACCTGGTTTAGACAGAGCAGACTCATAACGTTCCCCGAAGCACTCTGACAGGGCTAACAGGCCTGTCGAGAGCAGGGAATGTCAGGTAGCTTCAAGGCAGCATGAACGCAGCCTTCCAAAAGGGAAAGCAAGGCTACTTGCAGCAGGCCCCCGTTTCCGTGGGCAAACTCAGCAGACATCCCCGTGGTTTCTCACAAGCCCAAAGAGACACAGGTCACCCTGAGTTTCCTTCCCTGAATCAACTTCTCGAAGTAGGGTGTTCTGCATCAAGCGAACTGCCTCAACCAAGGAACGCCGTAGCTGCTCCTCTGGGCCTGTGGCTATTCAAAGCCTGCAGTGCCACAGGAGGAAGGGGACGTACATGGCAGTAAGAACGCAAGCCGACTCTCTCTGGGAGGCACGGTGACTTCAGGCAGGAGGTCCTAGGTGGACTGCGAAGCCGAGGGTTTCTCTGAGTTCAGCTCAGCCTAGGGTAATGCGTAAGACTTCGACGCCATGTGGGACGTGCCAGAACGATGTCCGTGAACGTGTGCGAGTGCTGAGTACCTTACGCTGCTCCCAAGGGGAGTGCAGCGCGTTTCCCTACGATCGGCATACACAGAGGGGCTCTAAAGGGCTACGGGTCTGGATGTTGCTTAGCAGACCCAGGTGGGCCTGGCGGTACTCAGTGTTCCTGCCGGGAACAGTGGGCCCGCGCCAGCCTCCTAGGTGTCCAGAAAACCCTGCTGCCGTTGAAGGTGCCCAGAGCCGAGGCCACCGCCTCATGGAAACTGCTGCACGCCTCCGCTTCTGCACCGCCACTCAGGGCCTTACTTCCAGGCCTGTGTTCGTGCTGGGCGTGCCGTTAGCGACACGGCATGGTAAGATGCTGACTTTCTCCTCGGGCAGAGTGACTTCAGGTACGAGGTCCTCGAAGTATTCAAAGCACAGTGCTTTCCCACGGCAGCTCACACAAGGGCCATGACAAAGTCGGACTCACCCGAAATGCTGTCCTGAGGCTGTTCGAGGGCTCTGGAAATGTAGCGCTCCTCGCGGGACGTCCAGTGTGTAGCCCATCGCGCGGCTCGCACAGAGGGCCTCCGCGGGTGGGGGCGTTCAACCAATGGGCCTCGAAGTGCTCAGCCGCCCCACAGGGGTCTGGAGGTACTCGGTGAACTTGGAGGGAAAGTGATGCATACCCGAGGGGCCTAGGAGTCCTCCAAAGTGTACTACTTCCTTTAAAATAAAGCCTCTAAGCGACTGAGAACTCATGGAGACAGCTGCCTGCCTCCCTTTCTGCACGGCTACTAGGGGCCTACGCTGGAGGCAACTTGTCACGTTGAGGTTCCCTCTAGCTCTAGAGCTTGGCAGGCGGACCAGAGCCGCGGCCATGGAAGCACCTGGTTTAGACAGAGCAGACTCATAACGTTCCCCGAAGCACTCTGACAGGGCTAACAGGCCTGTCGAGAGCAGGGAATGTCAGGTAGCTTCAAGGCAGCATGAACGCAGCCTCCAAACGGGAAAGCAAGGCTACTTGCAGCAGGCCCCCGTTTCCGTGGGCGCACTCAGCAGACATCCCCGTGGTTTCTCACAAGCCCAAAGAGACACAGGTCACCCTGAGTTTCCTTCCCTGAATCAACTTCTCGAAGTAGGGTGTTCTGCGTCAAGCGAACTGCTTCAACCAAGGAACGCCGTAGCTGCTCCTCTGGGCCTGTGGCTATTCAAAGCCTGCAGTGCCACAGGAGGAAGGGGACGTACATGGCAGTAAGAACGCAAGCCGACTCTCTCTGGGAGGCACGGTGACTTCAGGCAGGAGGTCCTAGGTGGACTGCGAAGCAGAGGGTTTCTCTGAGTTCAGCTCAGCCTAGGGTAATGCGTAAGACTTCGACGCCATGTGGGACGTGCCAGAACGGTGTCCGTGAACGTGTGCGAGTGCTGAGTACCTTAAGCTGCTCCCAAGGAGAGTGCAGCACATTTCCCTACGATCGGCATACACAGAGGGGCTCTAAAGGGCTACGGGCCTGGATGTTGCTTAGCAGACCCAGGTGGGCCTGGCGGTACTCAGTGTTCCTGCCGGGAACAGGGGGCCCGCGCCAGCCTCCTAGGTGTCCAGAAAACCCTGCTGCCGTTGAAGGTGCCTAGAGCCGAGGCCTCCGCCTCATGGAAACTGCTGCACGCCTCCGCTTCTGCACCGCCACTCGGGGCCTTACTTCCAGGCCTGTGTTCGTGCTGGGCCTGCCGTTAGCGACACGGCATGGTAAGATGCTGACTTTCTCCTCGGGCAGAGTGACTTCAGGTACGAGGTCCTCGAAGTATTCAAAGCACAGTGCTTTCCCACGGCAGCTCACACAAGGGCCATGACAAAGTCGGACTCACCCGAAATGCTGTCCTGAGGCTGTTCGAGGGCTCTGGAAATGTAGCGCTCCTCGCGGGACGTCCAGTGTGTAGCCCATCGCGCGGCACGCACAGAGGGCCTCCGCGGGTGGGGGGGTTCAACCAATGGGCCTCGAAGTGCTCAGCCGCCCCACAGGGGTCTGGAGGTACTCGGTGAACTTGGAGGGAAAGTGATGCATACCCGAGGGGCCTAGGAGTCCTCCAAAGTGTACTACTTCCTTTAAAATAAAGCCTCTAAGCGACTGAGAACTCATGGAGACAGCTGCCTGCCTCCCTTTCTGCACGGCTACTAGGGGCCTACGCTGGAGGCAACTTGTCACGTTGAGGTTCCCTCTAGCTCTAGAGCTTGGCAGGCGGACCAGAGCCGCGGCCATGGAAGCACCTGGTTTAGACAGAGCAGACTCATAACGTTCCCTGAAGCACTCTGACAGGGCTAACAGGCCTGTCGAGAGCAGGGAATGTCAGGTAGCTTCAAGGCAGCATGAACGCAGCCTTCCAAACGGGAAAGCAAGGCTACTTGCAGCAGGCCCCCGTTTCCGTGGGCGCACTCAGCAGACATCCCCGTGGTTTCTCACAAGCCCAAAGAGACACAGGTCACCCTGAGTTTCCTTCCCTGAATCAACTTCTCGAAGTAGGGTGTTCTGCATCAAGCGAACTGCCTCAACCAAGGAACGCCGTAGCTGCTCCTCTGGGCCTGTGGCTATTCAAAGCCTGCAGTGCCACAGGAGGAAGGGGACGTACATGGCAGTAAGAACGCAAGCCGACTCTCTCTGGGAGGCACGGTGACTTCAGGCAGGAGGTCCTAGGTGGACTGCGAAGCCGAGGGTTTCTCTGAGTTCAGCTCAGCCTAGGGTAATGCGTAAGACTTCGACGCCATGTGGGACGTGCCAGAACGATGTCCGTGAACGTGTGCGAGTGCTGAGTACCTTACGCTGCTCCCAAGGGGAGTGCAGCGCGTTTCCCTACGATCGGCATACACAGAGGGGCTCTAAAGGGCTACGGGCCTGGATGTTGCTTAGCAGACCCAGGTGGGCCTGGCGGTACTCAGTGTTCCTGCCGGGAACAGGGGGCCCGCGCCAGCCTCCTAGGTGTCCAGAAAACCCTGCTGCCGTTGAAGGTGCCTAGAGCCGAGGCCTCCGCCTCATGGAAACTGCTGCACGCCTCCGCTTCTGCACCGCCACTCGGGGCCTTACTTCCAGGCCTGTGTTCGTGCTGGGCCTGCCGTTAGCGACACGGCATGGTAAGATGCTGACTTTCTCCTCGGGCAGAGTGACTTCAGGTACGAGGTCCTCGAAGTATTCAAAGCACAGTGCTTTCCCACGGCAGCTCACACAAGGGCCATGACAAAGTCGGACTCACCCGAAATGCTGTCCTGAGGCTGTTCGAGGGCTCTGGAAATGTAGCGCTCCTCGCGGGACGTCCAGTGTGTAGCCCATCGCGCGGCACGCACAGAGGGCCTCCGCGGGTGGGGGGGTTCAACCAATGGGCCTCGAAGTGCTCAGCCGCCCCACAGGGGTCTGGAGGTACTCGGTGAACTTGGAGGGAAAGTGATGCATACCCGAGGGGCCTAGGAGTCCTCCAAAGTGTACTACTTCCTTTAAAATAAAGCCTCTAAGCGACTGAGAACTCATGGAGACAGCTGCCTGCCTCCCTTTCTGCACGGCTACTAGGGGCCTACGCTGGAGGCAACTTGTCACGTTGAGGTTCCCTCTAGCTCTAGAGCTTGGCAGGCGGACCAGAGCCGCGGCCATGGAAGCACCTGGTTTAGACAGAGCAGACTCATAACGTTCCCCGAAGCACTCTGACAGGGCTAACAGGCCTGTCGAGAGCAGGGAATGTCAGGTAGCTTCAAGGCAGCATGAACGCAGCCTTCCAAACGGGAAAGCAAGGCTACTTGCAGCAGGCCCCCGTTTCCGTGGGCGCACTCAGCAGACATCCCCGTGGTTTCTCACAAGCCCAAAGAGACACAGGTCACCCTGAGTTTCCTTCCCTGAATCAACTTCTCGAAGTAGGGTGTTCTGCATCAAGCGAACTGCCTCAACCAAGGAACGCCGTAGCTGCTCCTCTGGGCCTGTGGCTATTCAAAGCCTGCAGTGCCACAGGAGGAAGGGGACGTACATGGCAGTAAGAACGCAAGCCGACTCTCTCTGGGAGGCACGGTGACTTCAGGCAGGAGGTCCTAGGTGGACTGCGAAGCCGAGGGTTTCTCTGAGTTCAGCTCAGCCTAGGGTAATGCGTAAGACTTCGACGCCATGTGGGACGTGCCAGAACGATGTCCGTGAACGTGTGCGAGTGCTGAGTACCTTACGCTGCTCCCAAGGGGAGTGCAGCGCGTTTCCCTACGATCGGCATACACAGAGGGGCTCTAAAGGGCTACGGGCCTGGATGTTGCTTAGCAGACCCAGGTGGGCCTGGCGGTACTCAGTGTTCCTGCCGGGAACAGGGGGCCCGCGCCAGCCTCCTAGGTGTCCAGAAAACCCTGCTGCCGTTGAAGGTGCCTAGAGCCGAGGCCTCCGCCTCATGGAAACTGCTGCACGCCTCCGCTTCTGCACCGCCACTCGGGGCCTTACTTCCAGGCCTGTGTTCGTGCTGGGCCTGCCGTTAGCGACACGGCATGGTAAGATGCTGACTTTCTCCTCGGGCAGAGTGACTTCAGGTACGAGGTCCTCGAAGTATTCAAAGCACAGTGCTTTCCCACGGCAGCTCACACAAGGGCCATGACAAAGTCGGACTCACCCGAAATGCTGTCCTGAGGCTGTTCGAGGGCTCTGGAAATGTAGCGCTCCTCGCGGGACGTCCAGTGTGTAGCCCATCGCGCGGCACGCACAGAGGGCCTCCGCGGGTGGGGGGGTTCAACCAATGGGCCTCGAAGTGCTCAGCCGCCCCACAGGGGTCTGGAGGTACTCGGTGAACTTGGAGGGAAAGTGATGCATACCCGAGGGGCCTAGGAGTCCTCCAAAGTGTACTACTTCCTTTAAAATAAAGCCTCTAAGCGACTGAGAACTCATGGAGACAGCTGCCTGCCTCCCTTTCTGCACGGCTACTAGGGGCCTACGCTGGAGGCAACTTGTCACGTTGAGGTTCCCTCTAGCTCTAGAGCTTGGCAGGCGGACCAGAGCCGCGGCCATGGAAGCACCTGGTTTAGACAGAGCAGACTCATAACGTTCCCCGAAGCACTCTGACAGGGCTAACAGGCCTGTCGAGAGCAGGGAATGTCAGGTAGCTTCAAGGCAGCATGAACGCAGCCTTCCAAACGGGAAAGCAAGGCTACTTGCAGCAGGCCCCCGTTTCCGTGGGCGCACTCAGCAGACATCCCCGTGGTTTCTCACAAGCCCAAAGAGACACAGGTCACCCTGAGTTTCCTTCCCTGAATCAACTTCTCGAAGTAGGGTGTTCTGCATCAAGCGAACTGCCTCAACCAAGGAACGCCGTAGCTGCTCCTCTGGGCCTGTGGCTATTCAAAGCCTGCAGTGCCACAGGAGGAAGGGGACGTACATGGCAGTAAGAACGCAAGCCGACTCTCTCTGGGAGGCACGGTGACTTCAGGCAGGAGGTCCTAGGTGGACTGCGAAGCCGAGGGTTTCTCTGAGTTCAGCTCAGCCTAGGGTAATGCGTAAGACTTCGACGCCATGTGGGACGTGCCAGAACGATGTCCGTGAACGTGTGCGAGTGCTGAGTACCTTACGCTGCTCCCAAGGGGAGTGCAGCGCGTTTCCCTACGATCGGCATACACAGAGGGGCTCTAAAGGGCTACGGGCCTGGATGTTGCTTAGCAGACCCAGGTGGGCCTGGCGGTACTCAGTGTTCCTGCCGGGAACAGGGGGCCCGCGCCAGCCTCCTAGGTGTCCAGAAAACCCTGCTGCCGTTGAAGGTGCCTAGAGCCGAGGCCTCCGCCTCATGGAAACTGCTGCACGCCTCCGCTTCTGCACCGCCACTCGGGGCCTTACTTCCAGGCCTGTGTTCGTGCTGGGCGTGCCGTTAGCGACACGGCATGGTAAGATGCTGACTTTCTCCTCGGGCAGAGTGACTTCAGGTACGAGGTCCTCGAAGTATTCAAAGCACAGTGCTTTCCCACGGCAGCTCACACAAGGGCCATGACAAAGTCGGACTCACCCGAAATGCTGTCCTGAGGCTGTTCGAGGGCTCTGGAAATGTAGCGCTCCTCGCGGGACGTCCAGTGTGTAGCCCATCGCGCGGCACGCACAGAGGGCCTCCGCGGGTGGGGGGGTTCAACCAATGGGCCTCGAAGTGCTCAGCCGCCCCACAGGGGTCTGGAGGTACTCGGTGAACTTGGAGGGAAAGTGATGCATACCCGAGGGGCCTAGGAGTCCTCCAAAGTGTACTACTTCCTTTAAAATAAAGCCTCTAAGCGACTGAGAACTCATGGAGACAGCTGCCTGCCTCCCTTTCTGCACGGCTACTAGGGGCCTACGCTGGAGGCAACTTGTCACGTTGAGGTTCCCTCTAGCTCTAGAGCTTGGCAGGCGGACCAGAGCCGCGGCCATGGAAGCACCTGGTTTAGACAGAGCAGACTCATAACGTTCCCCGAAGCACTCTGACAGGGCTAACAGGCCTGTCGAGAGCAGGGAATGTCAGGTAGCTTCAAGGCAGCATGAACGCAGCCTTCCAAACGGGAAAGCAAGGCTACTTGCAGCAGGCCCCCGTTTCCGTGGGCGCACTCAGCAGACATCCCCGTGGTTTCTCACAAGCCCAAAGAGACACAGGTCACCCTGAGTTTCCTTCCCTGAATCAACTTCTCGAAGTAGGGTGTTCTGCATCAAGCGAACTGCCTCAACCAAGGAACGCCGTAGCTGCTCCTCTGGGCCTGTGGCTATTCAAAGCCTGCAGTGCCACAGGAGGAAGGGGACGTACATGGCAGTAAGAACGCAAGCCGACTCTCTCTGGGAGGCACGGTGACTTCAGGCAGGAGGTCCTAGGTGGACTGCGAAGCCGAGGGTTTCTCTGAGTTCAGCTCAGCCTAGGGTAATGCGTAAGACTTCGACGCCATGTGGGACGTGCCAGAACGATGTCCGTGAACGTGTGCGAGTGCTGAGTACCTTACGCTGCTCCCAAGGGGAGTGCAGCGCGTTTCCCTACGATCGGCATACACAGAGGGGCTCTAAAGGGCTACGGGCCTGGATGTTGCTTAGCAGACCCAGGTGGGCCTGGCGGTACTCAGTGTTCCTGCCGGGAACAGGGGGCCCGCGCCAGCCTCCTAGGTGTCCAGAAAACCCTGCTGCCGTTGAAGGTGCCTAGAGCCGAGGCCTCCGCCTCATGGAAACTGCTGCACGCCTCCGCTTCTGCACCGCCACTCGGGGCCTTACTTCCAGGCCTGTGTTCGTGCTGGGCCTGCCGTTAGCGACACGGCATGGTAAGATGCTGACTTTCTCCTCGGGCAGAGTGACTTCAGGTACGAGGTCCTCGAAGTATTCAAAGCACAGTGCTTTCCCACGGCAGCTCACACAAGGGCCATGACAAAGTCGGACTCACCCGAAATGCTGTCCTGAGGCTGTTCGAGGGCTCTGGAAATGTAGCGCTCCTCGCGGGACGTCCAGTGTGTAGCCCATCGCGCGGCACGCACAGAGGGCCTCCGCGGGTGGGGGGGTTCAACCAATGGGCCTCGAAGTGCTCAGCCGCCCCACAGGGGTCTGGAGGTACTCGGTGAACTTGGAGGGAAAGTGATGCATACCCGAGGGGCCTAGGAGTCCTCCAAAGTGTACTACTTCCTTTAAAATAAAGCCTCTAAGCGACTGAGAACTCATGGAGACAGCTGCCTGCCTCCCTTTCTGCACGGCTACTAGGGGCCTACGCTGGAGGCAACTTGTCACGTTGAGGTTCCCTCTAGCTCTAGAGCTTGGCAGGCGGACCAGAGCCGCGGCCATGGAAGCACCTGGTTTAGACAGAGCAGACTCATAACGTTCCCCGAAGCACTCTGACAGGGCTAACAGGCCTGTCGAGAGCAGGGAATGTCAGGTAGCTTCAAGGCAGCATGAACGCAGCCTTCCAAACGGGAAAGCAAGGCTACTTGCAGCAGGCCCCCGTTTCCGTGGGCGCACTCAGCAGACATCCCCGTGGTTTCTCACAAGCCCAAAGAGACACAGGTCACCCTGAGTTTCCTTCCCTGAATCAACTTCTCGAAGTAGGGTGTTCTGCATCAAGCGAACTGCCTCAACCAAGGAACGCCGTAGCTGCTCCTCTGGGCCTGTGGCTATTCAAAGCCTGCAGTGCCACAGGAGGAAGGGGACGTACATGGCAGTAAGAACGCAAGCCGACTCTCTCTGGGAGGCACGGTGACTTCAGGCAGGAGGTCCTAGGTGGACTGCGAAGCCGAGGGTTTCTCTGAGTTCAGCTCAGCCTAGGGTAATGCGTAAGACTTCGACGCCATGTGGGACGTGCCAGAACGATGTCCGTGAACGTGTGCGAGTGCTGAGTACCTTACGCTGCTCCCAAGGGGAGTGCAGCGCGTTTCCCTACGATCGGCATACACAGAGGGGCTCTAAAGGGCTACGGGCCTGGATGTTGCTTAGCAGACCCAGGTGGGCCTGGCGGTACTCAGTGTTCCTGCCGGGAACAGGGGGCCCGCGCCAGCCTCCTAGGTGTCCAGAAAACCCTGCTGCCGTTGAAGGTGCCTAGAGCCGAGGCCTCCGCCTCATGGAAACTGCTGCACGCCTCCGCTTCTGCACCGCCACTCGGGGCCTTACTTCCAGGCCTGTGTTCGTGCTGGGCCTGCCGTTAGCGACACGGCATGGTAAGATGCTGACTTTCTCCTCGGGCAGAGTGACTTCAGGTACGAGGTCCTCGAAGTATTCAAAGCACAGTGCTTTCCCACGGCAGCTCACACAAGGGCCATGACAAAGTCGGACTCACCCGAAATGCTGTCCTGAGGCTGTTCGAGGGCTCTGGAAATGTAGCGCTCCTCGCGGGACGTCCAGTGTGTAGCCCATCGCGCGGCACGCACAGAGGGCCTCCGCGGGTGGGGGGGTTCAACCAATGGGCCTCGAAGTGCTCAGCCGCCCCACAGGGGTCTGGAGGTACTCGGTGAACTTGGAGGGAAAGTGATGCATACCCGAGGGGCCTAGGAGTCCTCCAAAGTGTACTACTTCCTTTAAAATAAAGCCTCTAAGCGACTGAGAACTCATGGAGACAGCTGCCTGCCTCCCTTTCTGCACGGCTACTAGGGGCCTACGCTGGAGGCAACTTGTCACGTTGAGGTTCCCTCTAGCTCTAGAGCTTGGCAGGCGGACCAGAGCCGCGGCCATGGAAGCACCTGGTTTAGACAGAGCAGACTCATAACGTTCCCCGAAGCACTCTGACAGGGCTAACAGGCCTGTCGAGAGCAGGGAATGTCAGGTAGCTTCAAGGCAGCATGAACGCAGCCTTCCAAAAGGGAAAGCAAGGCTACTTGCAGCAGGCCCCCGTTTCCGTGGGCAAACTCAGCAGACATCCCCGTGGTTTCTCACAAGCCCAAAGAGACACAGGTCACCCTGAGTTTCCTTCCCTGAATCAACTTCTCGAAGTAGGGTGTTCTGCATCAAGCGAACTGCCTCAACCAAGGAACGCCGTAGCTGCTCCTCTGGGCCTGTGGCTATTCAAAGCCTGCAGTGCCACAGGAGGAAGGGGACGTACATGGCAGTAAGAACGCAAGCCGACTCTCTCTGGGAGGCACGGTGACTTCAGGCAGGAGGTCCTAGGTGGACTGCGAAGCCGAGGGTTTCTCTGAGTTCAGCTCAGCCTAGGGTAATGCGTAAGACTTCGACGCCATGTGGGACGTGCCAGAACGGTGTCCGTGAACGTGTGCGAGTGCTGAGTACCTTACGCTGCTCCCAAGGGGAGTGCAGCGCGTTTCCCTACGATCGGCATACACAGAGGGGCTCTAAAGGGCTACGGGCCTGGATGTTGCTTAGCAGACCCAGGTGGGCCTGGCGGTACTCAGTGTTCCTGCCGGGAACAGTGGGCCCGCGCCAGCCTCCTAGGTGTCCAGAAAACCCTGCTGCCGTTGAAGGTGCCCAGAGCCGAGGCCACCGCCTCATGGAAACTGCTGCACGCCTCCGCTTCTGCACCGCCACTCGGGGCCTTACTTCCAGGCCTGTGTTCGTGCTGGGCGTGCCGTTAGCGACACGGCATGGTAAGATGCTGACTTTCTCCTCGGGCAGAGTGACTTCAGGTACGAGGTCCTCGAAGTATTCAAAGCACAGTGCTTTCCCACGGCAGCTCACACAAGGGCCATGACAAAGTCGGACTCACCCGAAATGCTGTCCTGAGGCTGTTCGAGGGCTCTGGAAATGTAGCGCTCCTCGCGGGACGTCCAGTGTGTAGCCCATCGTGCGGAACGCACAGAGGGCCTCCGGGGGTGGTGGGTGTGGTCAACCAATGGGCCTCGAAGTTGCTCAGCCGCCCCACAGGGGTCTGGAGGTACTCGGTGAACTTGGAGGGAAAGTGGTGCATACCCGAGAGGCCTAGGAGTCCTCCAAAGTGTACTACTTCCTTTAAAATAAAGCCTCTAAGCGACTGAGAACTCATGGAGACAGCTGCCTGCCTCCCTTTCTGCACGGCTACTAGGGGCCTACGCTGGAGGCTACTTGTGACGTTGAGGTTCCCTCTAGCTCTAGAGCTTGGCAGGCGGACCAGAGCCGCGGCCATGGAAGCACCTGGTTTAGACAGAGCAGACTCATAACGTTCCCCGAAGCACTCTGACAGGGCTAACAGGCCTGTCGAGAGCAGGGAATGTCAGGTAGCTTCAAGGCAGCATGAACGCAGCCTTCCAAATGGTAAAGCAAGGCTACTTGCAGCAGGACCCCGTTTCCGTGGGCGCACTCAGCAGACATCCCCGTGGTTTCTCACAAGCCCAAAGAGACACAGGTCACCCTGAGTTTCCTTCCCTGAATCAACTTCTCGAAGTAGGGTGTTCTGCATCAAGCGAACTGCTTCAACCAAGGAACGCCGTAGCTGCTCCTCTGGGCCTGTGGCTATTCAAAGCCTGCAGTGCCACAGGAGGAAGGGGACGTACATGGCAGTAAGAACGCAAGCCGACTCTCTCTGGGAGGCACGGTGATTTTAGGCAGGAGGTCCTAGGTGGACTGCGAAGCAGAGGGTTTCTCTGAGTTCAGCTCAGCCTAGGGTAATGCGTAAGACTTCGACGCCATGTTGGACGTGCCAGAACGGTGTCCGTGAACGTGTGCGAGTGCTGAGTACCTTACGCTGCTCCCAAGGGGAGTGCAGCGCGTTTCCCTCCGATCGGCATACACAGAGGGGCTCTAAAGGGCTACGGGCCTGGATGTTGCTTAGCAGACCCAGGTGGGCCTGGCGGTACTCAGTGTTCCTGCCGGGAACAGGGGGCCCGCGCCAGCCTCCTAGGTGTCCAGAAAACCCTGCTGCCGTTGAAGGTGCCCAGAGCCGAGGCCTCCGCCTCATGGAAACTGCTTCACGCCTCTGCTTCTGCACCGCCACTCGGGGCCTTACTTCCAGGCCTGTGTTCGTGCTGGGCGTGCCGTTAGCGACACGGCATGGTAAGATGCTGACTTTCTCCTCGGGCAGAGTGACTTCAGGTACGAGGTCCTCGAAGTATTCAAAGCACAGTGCTTTCCCACGGCAGCTCACACAAGGGCCATGACAAAGTCGGACTCACCCGAAATGCTGTCCTGAGGCTGTTCGAGGGCTCTGGAAATGTAGCGCTCCTCGCGGGACGTCCAGTGTGTAGCCCATCGCGCGGGACGCACAGAGGGCCTCCGCGGGTGGGGGGGTTCAACCAATGGGCCTCGAAGTGCTCAGCCGCCCCACAGGGGTCTGGAGGTACTCGGTGAACTTGGAGGGAAAGTGATGCATACCCGAGGGGCCTAGGAGTCCTCCAAATTGTACTACTTCCTTTAAAATAAAGCCTCTAAGCGACTGAGAACTCATGGAGACAGCTGCCTGCCTCCCTTTCTGCACGGCTACTAGGGGCCTACGCTGGAGGCAACTTGTCACGTTGAGGTTCCCTCTAGCTCTAGAGCTTGGCAGGCGGACCAGAGCCGCGGCCATGGAAGCACCTGGTTTAGACAGAGCAGACTCATAACGTTCCCCGAAGCACTCTGACAGGGCTAACAGGCCTGTCGAGAGCAGGGAATGTCAGGTAGCTTCAAGGCAGCATGAACGCAGCCTCCAAACGGGAAAGCAAGGCTACTTGCAGCAGGCCCCCGTTTCCGTGGGCGCACTCAGCAGACATCCCCGTGGTTTCTCACAAGCCCAAAGAGACACAGGTCACCCTGAGTTTCCTTCCCTGAATCAACTTCTCGAAGTAGGGTGTTCTGCATCAAGCGAACTGCCTCAACCAAGGAACGCCGTAGCTGCTCCTCTGGGCCTGTGGCTATTCAAAGCCTGCAGTGCCACAGGAGGAAGGGGACGTACATGGCAGTAAGAACGCAAGCCGACTCTCTCTGGGAGGCACGGTGACTTCAGGCAGGAGGTCCTAGGTGGACTGCGAAGCTGAGGGTTTCTCTGAGTTCAGCTCAGCCTAGGGTAATGTGTAAGACTTCGACGCCATGTGGGACGTGCCAGAACGGTGTCCGTGAACGTGTGCGAGTGCTGAGTACCTTACGCTGCTCCGAAGGGGAGTGCAGCGCGTTTCCCTACGATCGGCATACACAGAGGGGCTCTAAAGGGCTACGGGCCTGGATGTTGCTTAGCAGACCCAGGTGGGCCTGGCGGTACTCAGTGTTCCTGCCGGGAACAGGGGGCCCGCGCCAGCCACCTAGGTGTCCAGAAAAACCTGCTGCCGTTGAAGGTGCCCAGAGCCGAGGCCACCGCCTCATGGAAACTGCTGCACGCCTCCGCTTCTGCACCGCCACTCGGGGCCTTACTTCCAGGCCTGTGTTCGTGCTGGGCGTGCCGTTAGCGACACGGCATGGTAAGATGCTGACTTCCTCCTCGGCAGAGTGACTTCAGGTACGAAGTCCTCGAAGTATTCAAAGCACAGTGTTTTCCCACGGCAGCTCACACAAGGGCCATGACAAAGTCGGACTCACCCGAAATGCTGTCCTGAGGCTGTTCGAGGGCTCTGGAAATGTAGCGCTCCTCGAGGGACGTCCAGTGTGTAGCCCATCGCGCGGCAAGCACAGAGGGCCTCGGAGGGTGGTGGGTGTGGTCAACCAATGGGCCTCGAAGTTGCTCAGCAGCCCCACAGGTGTCTGGAGGTACTCGGTGAACTTGGAGGGAAAGTGATGCATACCCGAGGGGCCTAGGAGTCCTCCAAAGTGTACTACTTCCTTTAAAATAAAGCCTCTAAGCGACTGAGAACTCATGGAGACAGCTGCCTGCCTCCCTTTCTGCACGGCTACTAGGGGCCTACGCTGGAGGCAACTTGTCACGTTGAGGTTCCCTCTAGCTCTAGAGCTTGGCAGGCGGACCAGAGCCGCGGCCATGGAAGAACCTGGTTTAGACAGAGCAGACTCATAACGTTCCCCGAAGCACTCTGACAGGGCTAACAGGCCTGTCGAGAGCAGGGAATGTCAGGTAGCTTCAAGGCAGCATGAACGCAGCCTCCAAACGGGAAAGCAAGGCTACTTGCAGCAGGCCCCCGTTTCCGTGGGCGCACTCAGCAGACATCCCCGTGGTTTCTCACAAGCCCAAAGAGACACAGGTCACCCTGAGTTTCCTTCCCTGAATCAACTTCTCGAAGTAGGGTGTTCTGCATCAAGCGAACTGCCTCAACCAAGGAACGCCGTAGCTGCTCCTCTGGGCCTGTGGCTATTCAAAGCCTGCAGTGCCACAGGAGGAAGGGGACGTACATGGCAGTAAGAACGCAAGCCGACTCTCTCTGGGAGGCACGGTGACTTCAGGCAGGAGGTCCTAGGTGGACTGCGAAGCCGAGGGTTTCTCTGAGTTCAGCTCAGCCTAGGGTAATGCGTAAGACTTCGACGCCATGTGGGACGTGCCAGAACGGTGTCCGTGAACGTGTGCGAGTGCTGAGTACCTTAAGCTGCTCCCAAGGAGAGTGCAGCGCGTTTCCCTACGCTGGGCATACACAGAGGAGCTCTAAAGGGCTACGGGCCTGGATGTTGCTTAGCAGACCCAGGTGGGCCTGGCGGTACTCAGTGTTCCTGCCGGGAACAGGGGGCCCACGCCAGCCTCCTAGGTGTCCAGAAAACCCTGCTGCCGTTGAAGGTGCCCAGAGCCGAGGCCTCCGCCTCATGGAAACTGCTGCACGCCTCCGCTTCTGCACCGCCACTCGGGGCCTTACTTCCAGGCCTGTGTTCGTGCTGGGCGTGCCGTTAGCGACACGGCATGGTAAGATGCTGACTTTCTCCTCGGGCAGAGTGGCTTCAGGTACGAGGTCCTCGAAGTATTCAAAGCACAGTGTTTTCCCACGGCAGCTCACACAAGGGCCATGACAAAGTCGGACTCACCCGAAATGCTGTCCTGAGGCTGTTCGAGGGCTCTGGAAATGTAGCGCTCCTCGCGGGACGTCCAGTGTGTAGCCCATCGCGCGGCACGCACAGAGGGCCTCCGGGGGTGGGGGGTGTGGTCAACCAATGGGCCTCGAAGTTGCTCAGCCGCCCCACAGGGGTCTGGAGGTACTCGGTGAACTTGGAGGGAAAGTGATGCATACCCGAGGGGCCTAGGAGTCCTCCAAAGTGTACTACTTCCTTTAAAATAAAGCCTCTAAGCGACTGAGAACTCATGGAGACAGCTGCCTGCCTCCCTTTCTGCACGGCTACTAGGGGCCTACGCTGGAGGCAACTTGTGACGTTGAGGTTCCCTCTAGCTCTAGAGCTTGGCAGGCGGACCAGAGCCGCGGCCATGGAAGCACCTGGTTTAGACAGAGCAGACTCATAACGTTCCCCGAAGCACTCTGACAGGGCTAACAGGCCTGTCGAGAGCAGGGAATGTCAGGTAGCTTCAAGGCAGCATGAACGCAGCCTTCCAAACGGGAAAGCAAGGCTACTTGCAGCAGGCCCCCGTTTCCGTGGGCGCACTCAGCAGACATCCCCGTGGTTTCTCACAAGCCCAAAGAGACACAGGTCACCCTGAGTTTCCTTCCCTGAATCAACTTCTCGAAGTAGGGTGTTCTGCATCAAGCGAACTGCCTCAACCAAGGAACGCCGTAGCTGCTCCTCTGGGCCTGTGGCTATACAAAGCCTGCAGTGCCACAGGAGGAAGGGGACGTACATGGCAGTAAGAACGCAAGCCGACTCTCTCTGGGAGGCACGGTGACTTCAGGCAGGAGGTCCTAGGTGGACTGCGAAGCCGAGGGTTTCTCTGAGTTCAGCTCAGCCTAGGGTAATGCGTAAGACTTCGACGCCATGTGGGACGTGCCAGAACGGTGTCCGTGAACGTGTGCGAGGGCTGAGTACCTTACGCTGCTCCGAAGGGGAGTGCAGCGCGTTTCCCTACGATCGGCATACACAGAGGGGCTCTAAAGGGCTACGGGCCTGGATGTTGCTTAGCAGACCCAGGTGGGCCTGGCGGTATTCAGTGTTCCTGCCGGGAACAGGGGGCCCGCGCCAGCCACCTAGGTGTCCAGAAAACCCTGCTGCCGTTGAAGGTGCCCAGAGCCGAGGCCACCGCCTCATGGAAACTGCTGCACTCCTCCGCTTCTGCACCGCCACTCGGGGCCTAACTTCCAGGCCTGTGTTCGTGCTGGGCGTGCCGTTAGCAACACGGCATGGTAAGATGCTGACTTCCTCCTCGGGCAGAGTGACTTCAGGTACGAAGTCCTCGAAGTATTCAAGGCACAGTGTTTTCCCACGGCAGCTCACACAAGGGCCATGACAAAGTCGGACTCACCCGAAATGCTGTCCTGAGGCTGTTCGAGGGCTCTGGAAATGTAGCGCTCCTCGAGGGACGTCCAGTGTGTAGCCCATCGCGCGGCACGCACAGAGGGCCTCCGGGGGTGGTGGGTGTGGTCAACCAATGGGCCTCGAAGTTGCTCAGCAGCCCCACAGGTGTCTGGAGGTACTCGGTGAACTTGGAGGGAAAGTGATGCATACCCGAGGGGCCTAGGAGTCCTCCAAAGTGTACTACTTCCTTTAAAATAAAGCCTCTAAGCGACTGAGAACTCATGGAGACAGCTGCCTGCCTCCCTTTCTGCACGGCTACTAGGGGCCTACGCTGGAGGCAACTTGTCACGTTGAGGTTCCCTCTAGCTCTAGAGCTTGGCAGGCGGACCAGAGCCGCGGCCACGGAAGCACCTGGTTTAGACAGAGCAGACTCATAACGTTCCCCGAAGCACTCTGACAGGGCTAACAGGCCTGTCGAGAGCAGGGAATGTCAGGTAGCTTCAAGGCAGCATGAACGCAGCCTTCCAAATGGGAAAGCAAGGCTACTTGCAGCAGGACCCCGTTTCCGTGGGCGCACTCAGCAGACATCCCCGTGGTTTCTCACAAACCCAAAGAGACACAGGTCACCCTGAGTTTCCTTCCCTGAATCAACTTCTCGAAGTAGGGTGTTCTGCATCAAGCGAACTGCTTCAACCAAGGAACGCCGTAGCTGCTCCTCTGGGCCTGTGGCTATTCAAAGCCTGCAGTGCCACAGGAGGAAGGGGACGTACATGGCAGTAAGAACGCAAGCCGACTCTCTCTGGGAGGCACGGTGATTTTAGGCAGGAGGTCCTAGGTGGACTGCGAAGCAGAGGGTTTCTCTGAGTTCAGCTCAGCCTAGGGTAATGCGTAAGACTTCGACGCCATGTGGGACGTGCCAGAACGGTGTCCGTGAACGTGTGCGAGTGCTGAGTACCTTACGCTGCTCCCAAGGGGAGTGCAGCGCGTTTCCCTCCGATCGGCATACACAGAGGGGCTCTAAAGGGCTACGGGCCTGGATGTTGCTTAGCAGACCCAGGTGGGCCTGGCGGTACTCAGTGTTCCTGCCGGGAACAGGGGGCCCGCGCCAGCCTCCTAGGTGTCCAGAAAACCCTGCTGCCGTTGAAGGTGCCCAGAGCCGAGGCCTCCGCCTCATGGAAACTGCTTCACGCCTCCGCTTCTGCACCGCCACTCGGGGCCTTACTTCCAGGCCTGTGTTCGTGCTGGGCCTGCCGTTAGCGACACGGCATGGTAAGATGCTGACTTTCTCCTCGGGCAGAGTGACTTCAGGTACGAGGTCCTCGAAGTATTCAAAGCACAGTGCTTTCCCACGGCAGCTCACACAAGGGCCATGACAAAGTCGGACTCACCCGAAATGCTGTCCTGAGGCTGTTCGAGGGCTCTGGAAATGTAGCGCTCCTCGCGGGACGTCCAGTGTGTAGCCCATCGCGCGGCACGCACAGAGGGCCTCCGCGGGTGGGGGGGTTCAACCAATGGGCCTCGAAGTGCTCAGCCGCCCCACAGGGGTCTGGAGGTACTCGGTGAACTTGGAGGGAAAGTGATGCATACCCGAGGGGCCTAGGAGTCCTCCAAAGTGTACTACTTCCTTTAAAATAAAGCCTCTAAGCGACTGAGAACTCATGGAGACAGCTGCCTGCCTCCCTTTCTGCACGGCTACTAGGGGCCTACGCTGGAGGCAACTTGTCACGTTGAGGTTCCCTCTAGCTCTAGAGCTTGGCAGGCGGACCAGAGCCGCGGCCACGGAAGCACCTGGTTTAGACAGAGCAGACTCATAACGTTCCCCGAAGCACTCTGACAGGGCTAACAGGCCTGTCGAGAGCAGGGAATGTCAGGTAGCTTCAAGGCAGCATGAACGCAGCCTTCCAAACGGGAAAGCAAGGCTACTTGCAGCAGGCCCCCGTTTCCGTGGGCGCACTCAGCAGACATCCCCGTGGTTTCTCACAAGCCCAAAGAGACACAGGTCACCCTGAGTTTCCTTCCCTGAATCAACTTCTCGAAGTAGGGTGTTCTGCATCAAGCGAACTGCCTCAACCAAGGAACGCCGTAGCTGCTCCTCTGGGCCTGTGGCTATTCAAAGCCTGCAGTGCCACAGGAGGAAGGGGACGTACATGGCAGTAAGAACGCAAGCCGACTCTCTCTGGGAGGCACGGTGACTTCAGGCAGGAGGTCCTAGGTGGACTGCGAAGCCGAGGGTTTCTCTGAGTTCAGCTCAGCCTAGGGTAATGTGTAAGACTTCGACGCCATGTGGGACGTGCCAGAACGGTGTCCGTGAACGTGTGCGAGTGCTGAGTACCTTACGCTGCTCCGAAGGGGAGTGCAGCGCGTTTCCCTACGATCGGCATACACAGAGGGGCTCTAAAGGGCTGCGGGCCTGGATGTTGCTTAGCAGACCCAGGTGGGCCTGGCGGTACTCAGTGTTCCTGCCGGGAACAGGGGGCCCGCGCCAGCCACCTAGGTGTCCAGAAAACCCTGCTGCCGTTGAAGGTGCCCAGAGCCGAGGCCACCGCCTCATGGAAACTGCTGCACGCCTCCGCTTCTGCACCGCCACTCGGGGCCTTACTTCCAGGCCTGTGTTCGTGCTGGGCGTGCCGTTAGCGACAGGGCATGGTAAGATGATGACTTCCTCCTCGGCAGAGTGACTTCAGGTACGAAGTCCTCGAAGTATTCAAAGCACAGTGTTTTCCCACGGCAGCTCACACAAGGGCCATGACAAAGTCGGACTCACCCGAAATGCTGTCCTGAGGCTGTTCGAGGGCTCTGGAAATGTAGCGCTCCTCGAGGGACGTCCAGTGTGTAGCCCATCGCGCGGCAAGCACAGAGGGCCTCCGGGGGTGGTGGGTGTGGTCAACCAATGGGCCTCGAAGTTGCTCAGCAGCCCCACAGGTGTCTGGAGGTACTCGGTGAACTTGGAGGGAAAGTGATGCATACCCGAGGGGCCTAGGAGTCCTCCAAAGTGTACTACTTCCTTTAAAATAAAGCCTCTAAGCGACTGAGAACTCATGGAGACAGCTGCCTGCCTCCCTTTCTGCACGGCTACTAGGGGCCTACGCTGGAGGCAACTTGTCACGTTGAGGTTCCCTCTAGCTCTAGAGCTTGGCAGGCGGACCAGAGCCGCGGCCATGGAAGAACCTGGTTTAGACAGAGCAGACTCATAACGTTCCCCGAAGCACTCTGACAGGGCTAACAGGCCTGTCGAGAGCAGGGAATGTCAGGTAGCTTCAAGGCAGCATGAACGCAGCCTCCAAACGGGAAAGCAAGGCTACTTGCAGCAGGCCCCCGTTTCCGTGGGCGCACTCAGCAGACATCCCCGTGGTTTCTCACAAGCCCAAAGAGACACAGGTCACCCTGAGTTTCCTTCCCTGAATCAACTTCTCGAAGTAGGGTGTTCTGCATCAAGCGAACTGCCTCAACCAAGGAACGCCGTAGCTGCTCCTCTGGGCCTGTGGCTATTCAAAGCCTGCAGTG
Source organism: Pseudorca crassidens (assembly GCF_039906515.1). Lineage (NCBI taxonomy): Eukaryota > Metazoa > Chordata > Mammalia > Artiodactyla > Delphinidae > Pseudorca > Pseudorca crassidens. The sequence goes on along the minus strand of NW_027136215.1, from coordinate 50,397 downwards.
CCACAGGAGGAAGGGGACGTACATGGCAGTAAGAACGCAAGCCGACTCTCTCTGGGAGGCACGGTGACTTCAGGCAGGAGGTCCTAGGTGGACTGCGAAGCCGAGGGTTTCTCTGAGTTCAGCTCAGCCTAGGGTAATGTGTAAGACTTCGACGCCATGTGGGACGTGCCAGAACGGTGTCCGTGAACGTGTGCGAGTGCTGAGTACCTTACGCTGCTCCGAAGGGGAGTGCAGCGCGTTTCCCTACGATCGGCATACACAGAGGGGCTCTAAAGGGCTACGGGCCTGGATGTTGCTTAGCAGACCCAGGTGGGCCTGGCGGTACTCAGTGTTCCTGCCGGGAACAGGGGGCCCGCGCCAGCCACCTAGGTGTCCAGAAAACCCTGCTGCCGTTGAAGGTGCCCAGAGCCGAGGCCACCGCCTCATGGAAACTGCTGCACGCCTCCGCTTCTGCACCGCCACTCGGGGCCTTACTTCCAGGCCTGTGTTCGTGCTGGGCGTGCCGTTAGCGACACGGCATGGTAAGATGCTGACTTCCTCCTCGGCAGAGTGACTTCAGGTACGAAGTCCTCGAAGTATTCAAAGCACAGTGTTTTCCCACGGCAGCTCACACAAGGGCCATGACAAAGTCGGACTCACCCGAAATGCTGTCCTGAGGCTGTTCGAGGGCTCTGGAAATGTAGCGCTCCTCGCGGGACGTCCAGTGTGTAGCCCATCGCGCGGCACGCACAGAGGGCCTCCGGGGGTGGGGGGTGTGGTCAACCAATGGGCCTCGAAGTTGCTCAGCCGCCCCACAGGGGTCTGGAGGTACTCAGTGAACTTGGAGGGAAAGTGGTGCATACCCGAGAGGCCTATGAGTCCTCCAAAGTGTACTACTTCCTTTAAAATAAAGCCTCTAAGCTACTGAGAACTCATGGAGACAGCTGCCTGCCTCCCTTTCTGCACGGCTACTAGGGGCCTACGCTGGAGGCAACTTGTCACGTTGAGGTTCCCTCTAGCTCTAGAGCTTGGCAGGCGGACCAGAGCCACGGCCATGGAAGCACCTGGTTTAGACAGAGCAGACTCATAACGTTCCCCGAAGCACTCTGACAGGGCTAACAGGCCTGTCGAGAGCAGGGAATGTCAGGTAGCTTCAAGGCAGCATGAACGCAGCCTTCCAAACGGGAAAGCAAGGCTACTTGCAGCAGGCCCCCGTTTCCGTGGGCGCACTCAGCAGACATCCCCGTGGTTTCTAACAAGCCCAAAGAGACACAGGTCACCCTGAGTTTCCTTCCCTGAATCAACTTCTCGAAGTAGGGTGTTCTGCATCAAGCGAACTGCCTCAACCAAGGAACGCCGTAGCTGCTCCTCTGGGCCTGTGGCTATTCAAAGCCTGCAGTGCCACAGGAGGAAGGGGACGTACAAGGCAGTAAGAACGCAAGCCGACTCTCTCTGGGAGGCACGGTGACTTCAGGCAGGAGGTCCTAGGTGGACTGCGAAGCCGAGGGTTTCTCTGAGTTCAGCTCAGCCTAGGGTAATGCGTAAGACTTCGACGCCATGTGGGACGTGCCAGAACGGTGTCCGTGAACGTGTGCGAGTGCTGAGTACCTTACGCTGCTCCCAAGGGGAGTGCAGCGCGTTTCCCTATGATCGGCATACACAGAGGGGCTCTAAAGGGCTACGGGCCTGGATGTTGCTAAGCAGACCCAGGTGGGCCTGGCGGTACTCAGTGTTCCTGCCGGGAACAGGGGGCCCGCGCCAGCCACCTAGGTGTCCAGAAAACCCTGCTGCCGTTGAAGGTGCCCAGAGCCGAGGCCACCGCCTCATGGAAACTGCTGCACGCCTCCGCTTCTGCACCGCCACTCGGGGCCTTACTTCCAGGCCTGTGTTCGTGCTGGGCGTGCCGTTAGCGACACGGCATGGTAAGATGCTGACTCTCTCCTCGGGCAGAGTGACTTCAGGTACGAGGTCCTCGAAGTATTCAAAGCACAGTGTTTTCCCACGGCAGCTCACACAAGGGCCATGACAAAGTCGGACTCACCCGAAATGCTGTCCTGAGGCTGTTCGAGGGCTCTGGAAATGTAGCGCTCCTCGCGGGACGTCCAGTGTGTAGCCCATCGCGCGGTACGCACAGAGGGCCTCCGCGGGTGGTGGGTGTGGTCAACCAATGGCCCTCGAAGTTGCTCAGCCGCCCCACAGGTGTCTGGAGGTACTCGGTGAACTTGGAGGGAAAGTGATGCATACCCGAGGGGCCTAGGAGTCCTCCAAAGTGTACTACTTCCTTTAAAATAAAGCCTCTAAGCGACTGAGAACTCATGGAGACAGCTGCCTGCCTCCCTTTCTGCACGGCTACTAGGGGCCTACGCTGGAGGCAACTTGTCACGTTTAGGTTCCCTCTAGCTCTAGAGCTTGGCAGGCGGACCAGAGCCGCGGCCATGGAAGCACCTGGTTTAGACAGAGCAGACTCATAACGTTCCCCGAAGCACTCTGACAGGGCTAACAGGCCTGTCGAGAGCAGGGAATGTCAGGTAGCTTCAAGGCAGCATGAACGCAGCCTTCCAAACGGGAAAGCAAGGCTACTTGCAGCAGGCCCCCGTTTCCGTGGGTGCACTCAGCAGACATCCCCGTGGTTTCTCACAAGCCCAAAGAGACACAGGTCACCCTGAGTTTCCTTCCCTGAATCAACTTCTCGAAGTAGGGTGTTCTGCATCAAGCGAACTGCCTCAACCAAGGAACGCCGTAGCTGCTCCTCTGGGCCTGTGGCTATTCAAAGCCTGCAGTGCCACAGGAGGAAGGGGACGTACATGGCAGTAAGAACGCAAGCCGACTCTCTCTGGGAGGCACGGTGACTTCAGGCAGGAGGTCCTAGGTGGACTGCGAAGCCGAGGGTTTCTCTGAGTTCAGCTCAGCCTAGGGTAATGCGTAAGACTTCGACGCCATGTGGGACGTGCCAGAACGGTGTCCGTGAACGTGTGCGAGTGCTGAGTACCTTACGCTGCTCCGAAGGGGAGTGCAGCGCGTTTCCCTACGATCGGCATACACAGAGGGGCTCTAAAGGGCTACGGGCCTGGATGTTGCTTAGCAGACCCAGGTGGGCCTGGCGGTACTCAGTGTTCCTGCCGGGAACAGGGGGCCCGCGCCAGCCACCTAGGTGTCCAGAAAACCCTGCTGCCGTTGAAGGTGCCCAGAGCCGAGGCCACCGCCTCATGGAAACTGCTGCACTCCTCCGCTTCTGCACCGCCACTCGGGGCCTAACTTCCAGGCCTGTGTTCGTGCTGGGCGTGCCGTTAGCAACACGGCATGGTAAGATGCTGACTTTCTCCTCGGGCAGAGTGACTTCAGGTACGAAGTCCTCGAAGTATTCAAAGCAGAGTGTTTTCCCACGGCAGCTCACACAAGGGCCATGACAAAGTCGGACTCACCCGAAATGCTGTCCTGAGGCTGTTCGAGGGCTCTGGAAATGTAGCGCTCCTCGCGGGACGTCCAGTGTGTAGCCCATCGCGCGGCACGCACAGAGGGCCTCCGCGGGTGGGGGGTTCAACCAATGGGCCTCGAAGTGCTCAGCCGCCCCACAGGTGTCTGGAGGTACTCGGTGAACTTGGAGGGAAAGTGATGCATACCCGAGGGGCCTAGGAGTCCTCCAAAGTGTACTACTTCCTTTAAAATAAAGCCTCTAAGCGACTGAGAACTCATGGAGACAGCTGCCTGCCTCCCCTTCTGCACGGCTACTAGGGGCCTACGCTGGAGGCAACTTGTCACGTTGAGGTTCCCTCTAGCTCTAGAGCTTGGCAGGCGGACCAGAGCCGCGGCCACGGAAGCACCTGGTTTAGACAGAGCAGACTCATAACGTTCCCCGAAGCACTCTGACAGGGCTAACAGGCCTGTCGAGAGCAGGGAATGTCAGGTAGCTTCAAGGCAGCATGAACGCAGCCTTCCAAACGGGAAAGCAAGGCTACTTGCAGCAGGCCCCCGTTTCCGTGGGCGCACTCAGCAGACATCCCTGTGGTTTCTCACAAGCCCAAAGAGACACACGTCACCCTGAGTTTCCTTCCCTGAATCAACTTCTCGAAGTAGGGTGTTCTGCGTCAAGCGAACTGCCTCAACCAAGGAACGCCGGAGCTGCTCCTCTGGGCCTGTGGCTATTCAAAGCCTGCAGTGCCACAGGAGGAAGGGGACGTACATGGCAGTAAGAACGCAAGCCGACTCTCTCTGGGAGGCACGGTGACTTCAGGCAGGAGGTCCTAGGTGGAATGCGAAGCCGAGGGTTTCTCTGAGTTCAGCTCAGCCTAGGGTAATGCGTAAGACTTCGACGCCATGTGGGACGTACCAGAACGGTGTCCGTGAACGTGTGCGAGTGCTGAGTACCTTACGCTGCTCCCAAGGGGAGTGCAGCGCGTTTCCCTACCATTGGCATACACAGAGGGGCTCTAAAGGGCTACGGGCCTGGATGTTGCTTAGCAGACCCAGGTGGGCCTGGCGGTACTCAGTGTTCCTGCCGGGAACAGGGGGCCCGCGCCAGCCTCCTAGGTGTCCAGAAAACCCTGCTGCCGTTGAAGGTGCCCAGAGCCGAGGCCTCCGCCTCATGGAAACTGCTGCACGCCTCCGCTTCTGCACCGCCACTCGGGGCCTTACTTCCAGGCCTGTGTTCGTGCTGGGCGTGCCGTTAGCGACACGGCATGGTAAGATGCTGACTTTCTCCTCGGGTAGAGTGACTTCAGGTACGAGGTCCTCGGAGTATTCAAAGCACAGTGTTTTCCCACGGCAGCTCACACAAGGGCCATGACAAAGTCGGACTCACCCGAAATGCTGTCCTGAGGCTGTTCGAGGGCTCTGGAAATGTAGCGCTCCTCGCGGGACGTCCAGTGTGTAGCCCATCGCGCGGCACGCACAGAGGGCCTCCGCGGGTGGGGGGGTTCAACCAATGGGCCTCGAAGTGCTCGGCCGCCCCACAGGGGTCTGGAGGTACTCGGTGAACTTGGAGGGAAAGTGATGCATACCCGAGGGGCCTAGGAGTCCTCCAAAGTGTACTACTTCCTTTAAAATAAAGCCTCTAAGCGACTGAGAACTCATGGAGACAGCTGCCTGCCTCCCTTTCTGCACGGCTACTAGGGGCCTACGCTGGAGGCAACTTGTCACGTTGAGGTTCCCTCTAGCTCTAGAGCTTGGCAGGCGGACCAGAGCCGCGGCCATGGAAGCACCTGGTTTAGACAGAGCAGACTCATAACGTTCCCCGAAGCACTCTGACAGGGCTAACAGGCCTGTCGAGAGCAGGGAATGTCAGGTAGCTTCAAGGCAGCATGAACGCAGCCTCCAAACGGGAAAGCAAGGCTACTTGCAGCAGGCCCCCGTTTCCGTGGGCGCACTCAGCAGACATCCCCGTGGTTTCTCACAAGCCCAAAGAGACACAGGTCACCCTGAGTTTCCTTCCCTGAATCAACTTCTCGAAGTAGGGTGTTCTGCATCAAGCGAACTGCCTCAACCAAGGAACTCCGTAGCTGCTCCTCTGGGCCTGTGGCTATTCAAAGCCTGCAGTGCCACAGGAGGAAGGGGACGTACATGGCAGTAAGAACGCAAGCCGACTCTCTCTGGGAGGCACGGTGACTTCAGGCAGGAGGTCCTAGGTGGACTGCGAAGCAGAGGGTTTCTCTGAGTTCAGCTCAGCCTAGGGTAATGCGTAAGACTTCGACGCCATGTGGGACGTGCCAGAACGGTGTCCGTGAACGAGTGCGAGTGCTGAGTACCTTAAGCTGCTCCCAAGGGGAGTGCAGCGCGTTTCCCTACGATCGGCATACACAGAGGGGCTCTAAAGGGCTACGGGCCTGGATGTTGCTTAGCAGACCCAGGTGGGCCTGGCGGTACTCAGTGTTCCTGCCGGGAACAGGGGGCCCGCGCCAGCCTCCTAGGTGTCCAGAAAACCCTGCTGCCGTTGAAGGTGCCCAGAGCCGAGGCCACCGCCTCATGGAAACTGCTGCACGCCTCCGCTTCTGCACCGCCACTCGGGGCCTTACTTCCAGGCCTGTGTTCGTGCTGGGCGTGCCGTTAGCGACACGGCATGGTAAGATGCTGACTTTCTCCTCGGGCAGAGTGACTTCAGGTACGAGGTCCTCGAAGTATTCAAAGCACAGTGCTTTCCCACGGCAGCTCACACAACGGCCATGACAAAGTCGGACTCACCCGAAATGCAGTCCTGAGGCTGTTCGAGGGCTCTGGAAATGTAGCGCTCCTCGCGGGACGTCCAGTGTGTAGCCCATCGAGCGGCACGCACAGAGGGCCTCCGGGGGTGGTGGGTGTGGTCAACCAATGGGCCTCGAAGTTGCTCAGCCGCCCCACAGGGGTCTGGAGGTACTCGGTGAACTTGGAGGGAAAGTGGTGCATACCCGAGAGGCCTAGGAGTCCTCCAAAGTGTACTACTTCCTTTCAAATAAAGCCTCTAAGCTACTGAGAACTCATGGAGACAGCTGCCTGCCTCCCTTTCTGCACGGCTACTAGGGGCCTACGCTGGAGGCAACTTGTCACGTTGAGGTTCCCTCTAGCTCTAGAGCTTGGCAGGCGGACCAGAGCCGCGGCCATGGAAGCACCTGGTTTAGACAGAGCAGACTCATAACGTTCCCCGAAGCACTCTGACAGGGCTAACAGGCCTGTCGAGAGCAGGGAATGTCAGGTAGCTTCAAGGCAGCATGAACGCAGCCTTCCAAACGGGAAAGCAAGGCTACTTGCAGCAGGCCCCCGTTTCCGTGGGCGCACTCAGCAGACATCCCCGTGGTTTCTCACAAGCCCAAAGAGACACAGGTCACCCTGAGTTTCCTTCCCTGAATCAACTTCTCGAAGTAGGGTGTTCTGCATCAAGCGAACTGCCTCAACCAAGGAACGCCGTAGCTGCTCCTCTGGGCCTGTGGCTATTCAAAGCCTGCAGTGCCACAGGAGGAAGGGGACGTACATGGCAGTAAGAACGCAAGCCGACTCTCTCTGGGAGGCACGGTGACTTCAGGCAGGAGGTCCTAGGTGGACTGCGAAGCAGAGGGTTTCTCTGAGTTCAGCTCAGCCTAGGGTAATGCGTAAGACTTCGACGCCATGTGGGACGTGCCAGAACGGTGTCCGTGAACGTGTGCGAGTGCTGAGTACCTTAAGCTGCTCCCAAGGGGAGTGCAGCGCGTTTCCCTACGCTGCGCATACACAGAGGAGCTCTAAAGGGCTACGGGCCTGTATGTTGCTTAGCAGACCCAGGTGGGCCTGGCGGTACTCAGTGTTCCTGCCGGGAACAGGGGGCCCGCGCCAGCCTCCTAGGTGTCCAGAAAACCCTGCTGCCGTGGAAGGTGCCCAGAGCCGAGGCCACCGCCTCATGGAAACTGCTGCACGCCTCCGCTTCTGCACCGCCACTCGGGGCCTTACTTCCAGGCCTGTGTTCGTGCTGGGCGTGCCGTTAGCGACACGGCATGGTAAGATGCTGACTTTCTCCTCGGGCAGAGTGACTTCAGGTACGAGGTCCTCGAAGTATTCAAAGCACAGTGCTTTCCCACGGCAGCTCACACAAGGGCCATGACAAAGTCGGACTCACCCGAAATGCTGTCCTGAGGCTGTTCGAGGGCTCTGGAAATGTAGCGCTCCTCGCGGGACGTCCAGTGTGTAGCCCATCGCGCGGCACGCACAGAGGGCCTCCGCGGGTGGGGGGGTTCAACCAATGGGCCTCGAAGTGCTCAGCCGCCCCACAGGGGTCTGGAGGTACTCGGTGAACTTGGAGGGAAAGTGATGCATACCCGAGGGGCCTAGGAGTCCTCCAAAGTGTACTACTTCCTTTAAAATAAAGCCTCTAAGCGACTGAGAACTCATGGAGACAGCTGCCTGCCTCCCTTTCTGCACGGCTACTAGGGGCCTACGCTGGAGGCAACTTGTCACGTTGAGGTTCCCTCTAGCTCTAGAGCTTGGCAGGCGGACCAGAGCCGCGGCCATGGAAGCACCTGGTTTAGACAGAGCAGACTCATAACGTTCCCCGAAGCACTCTGACAGGGCTAACAGGCCTGTCGTGAGCAGGGAATGTCAGGTAGCTTCAAGGCAGCATGAACGCAGCCTTCCAAACGGGAAAGCAAGGCTACTTGCAGCAGGCCCCCGTTTCCGTGGGCGCACTCAGCAGACATCCCCGTGGTTTCTCACAAGCCCAAAGAGACACAGGTCACCCTGAGTTTCCTTCCCTGAATCAACTTCTCGAAGTAGGGTGTTCTGCGTCAAGCGAACTGCTTCAACCAAGGAACGCCGTAGCTGCTCCTCTGGGCCTGTGGCTATTCAAAGCCTGCAGTGCCACAGGAGGAAGGGGACGTACATGGCAGTAAGAACGCAAGCCGACTCTCTCTGGGAGGCACGGTGACTTCAGGCAGGAGGTCCTAGGTGGACTGCGAAGCAGAGGGTTTCTCTGAGTTCAGCTCAGCCTAGGGTAATGCGTAAGACTTCGACGCCATGTGGGACGTGCCAGAACGGTGTCCGTGAACGTGTGCGAGTGCTGAGTACCTTACGCTGCTCCCAAGGGGAGTGCAGCGCGTTTCCCTACGCTGCGCATACACAGAGGGGCTCTAAAGGGCTACGGGCCTGGTTGTTGCTTAGCAGACCCAGGTGGGCCTGGCGGTACTCAGTGTTCCTGCCGGGAACAGGGGGCCCGCGCCAGCCTCCTAGGTGTCCAGAAAACCCTGCTGCCGTGGAAGGTGCCCAGAGCCGAGGCCACCGCCTCATGGAAACTGCTGCACGCCTCCGCTTCTGCACCGCCACTCGGGGCCTTACTTCCAGGCCTGTGTTCGTGCTGGGCGTGCCGTTAGCGACACGGCATGGTAAGATGCTGACTTTCTCCTCGGGCAGAGTGACTTCAGGTACGAGGTCCTCGAAGTATTCAAAGCACAGTGCTTTCCCACGGCAGCTCACACAAGGGCCATGACAAAGTCGGACTCACCCGAAATGCTGTCCTGAGGCTGTTCGAGGGCTCTGGAAATGTAGCGCTCCTCGCGGGACGTCCAGTGTGTAGCCCATCGCGCGGCACGCACAGAGGGCCTCCGCGGGTGGGGGGTTCAACCAATGGGCCTCGAAGTGCTCAGCCGCCCCACAGGGGTCTGGAGGTACTCGGTGAACTTGGAGGGAAAGTGATGCATACCCGAGGGGCCTAGGAGTCCTCCAAAGTGTACTACTTCCTTTAAAATAAAGCCTCTAAGCGACTGAGAACTCATGGAGACAGCTGCCTGCCTCCCTTTCTGCACGGCTACTAGGGGCCTACGCTGGAGGCAACTTGTCACGTTGAGGTTCCCTCTAGCTCTAGAGCTTGGCAGGCGGACCAGAGCCGCGGCCACGGAAGCACCTGGTTTAGACAGAGCAGACTCATAACGTTCCCCGAAGCACTCTGACAGGGCTAACAGGCCTGTCGAGAGCAGGGAATGTCAGGTAGCTTCAAGGCAGCATGAACGCAGCCTTCCAAACGGGAAAGCAAGGCTACTTGCAGCAGGCCCCCGTTTCCGTGGGCGCACTCAGCAGACATCCCCGTGGTTTCTCACAAGCCCAAAGAGACACAGGTCACCCTGAGTTTCCTTCCCTGAATCAACTTCTCGAAGTAGGGTGTTCTGCGTCAAGCGAACTGCTTCAACCAAGGAACGCCGTAGCTGCTCCTCTGGGCCTGTGGCTATTCAAAGCCTGCAGTGCCACAGGAGGAAGGGGACGTACATGGCAGTAAGAATGCAAGCCGACTCTCTCTGGGAGGCACGGTGACTTCAGGCAGGAGGTCCTAGGTGGACTGCGAAGCAGAGGGTTTCTCTGAGTTCAGCTCAGCCTAGGGTAATGCGTAAGACTTCGACGCCATGTGGGACGTGCCAGAACGGTGTCCGTGAACGTGTGCGAGTGCTGAGTACCTTACGCTGCTCCCAAGGGGAGTGCAGCGCGTTTCCCTACGATCGGCATACACAGAGGGGCTCTAAAGGGCTACGGGACTGGATGTTGCTTAGCAGACCCAGGTGGGCCTGGCGGTACTCAGTGTTCCTGCCGGGAACAGGGGGCCCGCGCCAGCCTCCTAGGTGTCCAGAAAACCCTGCTGCCGTGGAAGGTGCCCAGAGCCGAGGCCACCGCCTCATGGAAACTGCTGCACGCCTCCGCTTCTGCACCGCCACTCGGGGCCTTACTTCCAGGCCTGTGTTCGTGCTGGGCGTGCCGTTAGCGACACGGCATGGTAAGATGCTGACTTTCTCCTCGGGCAGAGTGACTTCAGGTACGAGGTCCTCGAAGTATTCAAAGCACAGTGCTTTCCCACGGCAGCTCACACAAGGGCCATGACAAAGTCGGACTCACCCGAAATGCTGTCCTGAGGCTGTTCGAGGGCTCTGGAAATGTAGCGCTCCTCGCGGGACGTCCAGTGTGTAGCCCATCGCGCGGCACGCACAGAGGGCCTCCGCGGGTGGGGGGTTCAACCAATGGGCCTCGAAGTGCTCAGCTGCCCCACAGGGGTCTGGAGGTACTCGGTGAACTTGGAGGGAAAGTGATGCATACCCGAGGGGCCTAGGAGTCCTCCAAAGTGTACTACTTCCTTTAAAATAAAGCCTCTAAGCGACTGAGAACTCATGGAGACAGCTGCCTGCCTCCCTTTCTGCACGGCTACTAGGGGCCTACGCTGGAGGCAACTTGTCACGTTGAGGTTCCCTCTAGCTCTAGAGCTTGGCAGGCGGACCAGAGCCGCGGCCACGGAAGCACCTGGTTTAGACAGAGCAGACTCATAACGTTCCCCGAAGCACTCTGACAGGGCTAACAGGCCTGTCGAGAGCAGGGAATGTCAGGTAGCTTCAAGGCAGCATGAACGCAGCCTTCCAAACGGGAAAGCAAGGCTACTTGCAGCAGGCCCCCGTTTCCGTGGGCGCACTCAGCAGACATCCCCGTGGTTTCTCACAAGCCCAAAGAGACACAGGTCACCCTGAGTTTCCTTCCCTGAATCAACTTCTCGAAGTAGGGTGTTCTGCATCAAGCGAACTGCCTCAACCAAGGAACGCCGTAGCTGCTCCTCTGGGCCTGTGGCTATTCAAAGCCTGCAGTGCCACAGGAGGAAGGGGACGTACATGGCAGTAAGAACGCAAGCCGACTCTCTCTGGGAGGCACGGTGACTTCAGGCAGGAGGTCCTAGGTGGACTGCGAAGCAGAGGGTTTCTCTGAGTTCAGCTCAGCCTAGGGTAATGCGTAAGACTTCGACGCCATGTGGGACGTGCCAGAACGGTGTCCGTGAACGTGTGCGAGTGCTGAGTACCTTACGCTGCTCCCAAGGGGAGTGCAGCGCGTTTCCCTACGATCGGCATACACAGAGGGGCTCTAAAGGGCTACGGGACTGGATGTTGCTTAGCAGACCCAGGTGGGCCTGGCGGTACTCAGTGTTCCTGCCGGGAACAGGGGGCCCGCGCCAGCCTCCTAGGTGTCCAGAAAACCCTGCTGCCGTGGAAGGTGCCCAGAGCCGAGGCCACCGCCTCATGGAAACTGCTGCACGCCTCCGCTTCTGCACCGCCACTCGGGGCCTTACTTCCAGGCCTGTGTTCGTGCTGGGCGTGCCGTTAGCGACACGGCATGGTAAGATGTTGACTTTCTCCTCGGGCAGAGTGACTTCAGGTACGAGGTCCTCGAAGTATTCAAAGCACAGTGCTTTCCCACGGCAGCTCACACAAGGGCCATGACAAAGTCGGACTCACCCGAAATGCTGTCCTGAGGCTGTTCGAGGGCTCTGGAAATGTAGCGCTCCTCGCGGGACGTCCAGTGTGTAGCCCATCGCGCGGCACGCACAGAGGGCCTCCGCGGGTGGGGGGGTTCAACCAATGGGCCTCGAAGTGCTCAGCCGCCCCACAGGGGTCTGGAGGTACTCGGTGAACTTGGAGGGAAAGTGATGCATACCCGAGGGGCCTAGGAGTCCTCCAAAGTGTACTACTTCCTTTAAAATAAAGCCTCTAAACGACTGAGAACTCATGGAGACAGCTGCCTGCCTCCCTTTCTGCACGGCTACTAGGGGCCTACGCTGGAGGCAACTTGTCACGTTGAGGTTCCCTCTAGCTCTAGAGCTTGGCAGGCGGACCAGAGCCGCGGCCATGGAAGCACCTGGTTTAGACAGAGCAGACTCATAACGTTCCCCGAAGCACTCTGACAGGGCTAACAGGCCTGTCGAGAGCAGGGAATGTCAGGTAGCTTCAAGGCAGCATGAACGCAGCCTTCCAAACGGGAAAGCAAGGCTACTTGCAGCAGGCCCCCGTTTCCGTGGGCGCACTCAGCAGACATCCCCGTGGTTTCTCACAAGCCCAAAGAGACACAGGTCACCCTGAGTTTCCTTCCCTGAATCAACTTCTCGAAGTAGGGTGTTCTGCGTCAAGCGAACTGCTTCAACCAAGGAACGCCGTAGCTGCTCCTCTGGGCCTGTGGCTATTCAAAGCCTGCAGTGCCACAGGAGGAAGGGGACGTACATGGCAGTAAGAACGCAAGCCGACTCTCTCTGGGAGGCACGGTGACTTCAGGCAGGAGGTCCTAGGTGGACTGCGAAGCAGAGGGTTTCTCTGAGTTCAGCTCAGCCTAGGGTAATGCGTAAGACTTCGACGCCATGTGGGACGTGCCAGAACGGTGTCCGTGAACGTGTGCGAGTGCTGAGTACCTTACGCTGCTCCCAAGGGGAGTGCAGCGCGTTTCCCTACGCTGCGCATACACAGAGGGGCTCTAAAGGGCTACGGGCCTGGATGTTGCTTAGCAGACCCAGGTGGGTCTGGCGGTACTCAGTGTTCCTGCCGGGAACAGGGGGCCCGCGCCAGCCTCCTAGGTGTCCAGAAAACCCTGCTGCCGTGGAAGGTGCCCAGAGCCGAGGCCACCGCCTCATGGAAACTGCTGCACGCCTCCGCTTCTGCACCGCCACTCGGGGCCTTACTTCCAGGCCTGTGTTCGTGCTGGGCGTGCCGTTAGTGACACGGCATGGTAAGATGCTGACTTTCTCCTCGGGCAGAGTGACTTCAGGTACGAGGTCCTCGAAGTATTCAAAGCACAGTGCTTTCCCACGGCAGCTCACACAAGGGCCATGACAAAGTCGGACTCACCCGAAATGCTGTCCTGAGGCTGTTCGAGGGCTCTGGAAATGTAGCGCTCCTCGCGGGACGTCCAGTGTGTAGCCCATCGCGCGGCACGCACAGAGGGCCTCCGCGGGTGGGGGGTTCAACCAATGGGCCTCGAAGTGCTCAGCCGCCCCACAGGGGTCTGGAGGTACTCGGTGAACTTGGAGGGAAAGTGATGCATACCCGAGGGGCCTAGGAGTCCTCCAAAGTGTACTACTTCCTTTAAAATAAAGCCTCTAAGCGACTGAGAACTCATGGAGACAGCTGCCTGCCTCCCTTTCTGCACGGCTACTAGGGGCCTACGCTGGAGGCAACTTGTCACGTTGAGGTTCCCTCTAGCTCTAGAGCTTGGCAGGCGGACCAGAGCCGCGGCCACGGAAGCACCTGGTTTAGACAGAGCAGACTCATAACGTTCCCCGAAGCACTCTGACAGGGCTAACAGGCCTGTCGAGAGCAGGGAATGTCAGGTAGCTTCAAGGCAGCATGAACGCAGCCTTCCAAACGGGAAAGCAAGGCTACTTGCAGCAGGCCCCCGTTTCCGTGGGCGCACTCAGCAGACATCCCCGTGGTTTCTCACAAGCCCAAAGAGACACAGGTCACCCTGAGTTTCCTTCCCTGAATCAACTTCTCGAAGTAGGGTGTTCTGCATCAAGCGAACTGCCTCAACCAAGGAACGGCGTAGCTGCTCCTCTGGGCCTGTGGCTATTCAAAGCCTGCAGTGCCACAGGAGGAAGGGGACGTACATGGCAGTAAGAACGCAAGCCGACTCTCTCTGGGAGGCACGGTGACTTCAGGCAGGAGGTCCTAGGTGGACTGCGAAGCAGAGGGTTTCTCTGAGTTCAGCTCAGCCTAGGGTAATGCGTAAGACTTCGACGCCATGTGGGACGTGCCAGAACGGTGTCCGTGAACGTGTGCGAGTGCTGAGTACCTTACGCTGCTCCCAAGGGGAGTGCAGCGCGTTTCCCTACGATCGGCATACACAGAGGGGCTCTAAAGGGCTACGGGACTGGATGTTGCTTAGCAGACCCAGGTGGGCCTGGCGGTACTCAGTGTTCCTGCCGGGAACAGGGGGCCCGCGCCAGCCTCCTAGGTGTCCAGAAAACCCTGCTGCCGTGGAAGGTGCCCAGAGCCGAGGCCACCGCCTCATGGAAACTGCTGCACGCCTCCGCTTCTGCACCGCCACTCGGGGCCTTACTTCCAGGCCTGTGTTCGTGCTGGGCGTGCCGTTAGCGACACGGCATGGTAAGATGCTGACTTTCTCCTCGGGCAGAGTGACTTCAGGTACGAGGTCCTCGAAGTATTCAAAGCACAGTGCTTTCCCACGGCAGCTCACACAAGGGCCATGACAAAGTCGGACTCACCCGAAATGCTGTCCTGAGGCTGTTCGAGGGCTCTGGAAATGTAGCGCTCCTCGCGGGACGTCCAGTGTGTAGCCCATCGCGCGGCACGCACAGAGGGCCTCCGCGGGTGGGGGGGTTCAACCAATGGGCCTCGAAGTGCTCAGCCGCCCCACAGGGGTCTGGAGGTACTCGGTGAACTTGGAGGGAAAGTGATGCATACCCGAGGGGCCTAGGAGTCCTCCAAAGTGTACTACTTCCTTTAAAATAAAGCCTCTAAACGACTGAGAACTCATGGAGACAGCTGCCTGCCTCCCTTTCTGCACGGCTACTAGGGGCCTACGCTGGAGGCAACTTGTCACGTTGAGGTTCCCTCTAGCTCTAGAGCTTGGCAGGCGGACCAGAGCCGCGGCCATGGAAGCACCTGGTTTAGACAGAGCAGACTCATAACGTTCCCCGAAGCACTCTGACAGGGCTAACAGGCCTGTCGAGAGCAGGGAATGTCAGGTAGCTTCAAGGCAGCATGAACGCAGCCTTCCAAACGGGAAAGCAAGGCTACTTGCAGCAGGCCCCCGTTTCCGTGGGCGCACTCAGCAGACATCCCCGTGGTTTCTCACAAGCCCAAAGAGACACAGGTCACCCTGAGTTTCCTTCCCTGAATCAACTTCTCGAAGTAGGGTGTTCTGCGTCAAGCGAACTGCTTCAACCAAGGAACGCCGTAGCTGCTCCTCTGGGCCTGTGGCTATTCAAAGCCTGCAGTGCCACAGGAGGAAGGGGACGTACATGGCAGTAAGAACGCAAGCCGACTCTCTCTGGGAGGCACGGTGACTTCAGGCAGGAGGTCCTAGGTGGACTGCGAAGCAGAGGGTTTCTCTGAGTTCAGCTCAGCCTAGGGTAATGCGTAAGACTTCGACGCCATGTGGGACGTGCCAGAACGGTGTCCGTGAACGTGTGCGAGTGCTGAGTACCTTACGCTGCTCCCAAGGGGAGTGCAGCGCGTTTCCCTACGCTGCGCATACACAGAGGGGCTCTAAAGGGCTACGGGCCTGGATGTTGCTTAGCAGACCCAGGTGGGCCTGGCGGTACTCAGTGTTCCTGCCGGGAACAGGGGGCCCGCGCCAGCCTCCTAGGTGTCCAGAAAACCCTGCTGCCGTGGAAGGTGCCCAGAGCCGAGGCCACCGCCTCATGGAAACTGCTGCACGCCTCCGCTTCTGCACCGCCACTCGGGGCCTTACTTCCAGGCCTGTGTTCGTGCTGGGCGTGCCGTTAGCGACACGGCATGGTAAGATGCTGACTTTCTCCTCGGGCAGAGTGACTTCAGGTACGAGGTCCTCGAAGTATTCAAAGCACAGTGCTTTCCCACGGCAGCTCACACAAGGGCCATGACAAAGTCGGACTCACCCGAAATGCTGTCCTGAGGCTGTTCGAGGGCTCTGGAAATGTAGCGCTCCTCGCGGGACGTCCAGTGTGTAGCCCATCGCGCGGCACGCACAGAGGGCCTCCGCGGGTGGGGGGTTCAACCAATGGGCCTCGAAGTGCTCAGCCGCCCCACAGGGGTCTGGAGGTACTCGGTGAACTTGGAGGGAAAGTGATGCATACCCGAGGGGCCTAGGAGTCCTCCAAAGTGTACTACTTCCTTTAAAATAAAGCCTCTAAGCGACTGAGAACTCATGGAGACAGCTGCCTGCCTCCCTTTCTGCACGGCTACTAGGGGCCTACGCTGGAGGCAACTTGTCACGTTGAGGTTCCCTCTAGCTCTAGAGCTTGGCAGGCGGACCAGAGCCGCGGCCACGGAAGCACCTGGTTTAGACAGAGCAGACTCATAACGTTCCCCGAAGCACTCTGACAGGGCTAACAGGCCTGTCGAGAGCAGGGAATGTCAGGTAGCTTCAAGGCAGCATGAACGCAGCCTTCCAAACGGGAAAGCAAGGCTACTTGCAGCAGGCCCCCGTTTCCGTGGGCGCACTCAGCAGACATCCCCGTGGTTTCTCACAAGCCCAAAGAGACACAGGTCACCCTGAGTTTCCTTCCCTGAATCAACTTCTCGAAGTAGGGTGTTCTGCGTCAAGCGAACTGCTTCAACCAAGGAACGCCGTAGCTGCTCCTCTGGGCCTGTGGCTATTCAAAGCCTGCAGTGCCACAGGAGGAAGGGGACGTACATGGCAGTAAGAACGCAAGCCGACTCTCTCTGGGAGGCAAGGTGACTTCAGGCAGGAGGTCCTAGGTGGACTGCGAAGCAGAGGGTTTCTCTGAGTTCAGCTCAGCCTAGGGTAATGCGTAAGACTTCGACGCCATGTGGGACGTGCCAGAACGGTGTCCGTGAACGTGTGCGAGTGCTGAGTACCTTACGCTGCTCCCAAGGGGAGTGCAGCGCGTTTCCCTACGATCGGCATACACAGAGGGGCTCTAAAGGGCTACGGGCCTGGATGTTGCTTAGCAGACCCAGGTGGGTCTGGCGGTACTCAGTGTTCCTGCCGGGAACAGGGGGCCCGCGCCAGCCTCCTAGGTGTCCAGAAAACCCTGCTGCCGTTGAAGGTGCCCAGAGCCGAGGCCACCGCCTCATGGAAACTGCTGCACGCCTCCGCTTCTGCACCGCCACTCGGGGCCTTACTTCCAGGCCTGTGTTCGTGCTGGGCGTGCCGTTAGCGACACGGCATGGTAAGATGCTGACTTTCTCCTCGGGCAGAGTGACTTCAGGTACGAGGTCCTCGAAGTATTCAAAGCACAGTGCTTTCCCACGGCAGCTCACACAAGGGCCATGACAAAGTCGGACTCACCCGAAATGCTGTCCTGAGGCTGTTCGAGGGCTCTGGAAATGTAGCGCTCCTCGCGGGACGTCCAGTGTGTAGCCCATCGCGCGGCACGCACAGAGGGCCTCCGCGGGTGGGGGGTTCAACCAATGGGCCTCGAAGTGCTCAGTCGCCCCACAGGGGTCTGGAGGTACTCGGTGAACTTGGAGGGAAAGTGATGCATACCCGAGGGGCCTAGGAGTCCTCCAAAGTGTACTACTTCCTTTAAAATAAAGCCTCTAAGCGACTGAGAACTCATGGAGACAGCTGCCTGCCTCCCTTTCTGCACGGCTACTAGGGGCCTACGCTGGAGGCAACTTGTCACGTTGAGGTTCCCTCTAGCTCTAGAGCTTGGCAGGCGGACCAGAGCCGCAGCCACGGAAGCACCTGGTTTAGACAGAGCAGACTCATAACGTTCCCCGAAGCACTCTGACAGGGCTAACAGGCCTGTCGAGAGGAGGGAATGTCAGGTAGCTTCAAGGCAGCATGAACGCAGCCTTCCAAACGGGAAAGCAAGGCTACTTGCAGCAGGCCCCCGTTTCCGTGGGCGCACTCAGCAGACATCCCCGTGGTTTCTCACAAGCCCAAAGAGACACAGGTCACCCTGAGTTTCCTTCCCTGAATCAACTTCTCGAAGTAGGGTGTTCTGCATCAAGCGAACTGCCTCAACCAAGGAACGCCGTAGCTGCTCCTCTGGGCCTGTGGCTATTCAAAGCCTGCAGTGCCACAGGAGGAAGGGGACGTACATGGCAGTAAGAACGCAAGCCGACTCTCTCTGGGAGGCACGGTGACTTCAGGCAGGAGGTCCTAGGTGGACTGCGAAGCAGAGGGTTTCTCTGAGTTCAGCTCAGCCTAGGGTAATGCGTAAGACTTCGACGCCATGTGGGACGTGCCAGAACGGTGTCCGTGAACGTGTGCGAGTGCTGAGTACCTTACGCTGCTCCCAAGGGGAGTGCAGCGCGTTTCCCTACGCTGCGCATACACAGAGGAGCTCTAAAGGGCTACGGGCCTGGATGTTGCTTAGCAGACCCAGGTGGGCCTGGCGGTACTCAGTGTTCCTGCCGGGAACAGGGGGCCCGCGCCAGCCTCCTAGGTGTCCAGAAAACCCTGCTGCCATGGAAGGTGCCCAGAGCCGAGGCCACCGCCTCATGGAAACTGCTGCACGCCTCCGCTTCTGCACCGCCACTCGGGGCCTTACTTCCAGGCCTGTGTTCGTGCTGGGCGTGCCGTTAGCGACACGGCATGGTAAGATGCTGACTTTCTCCTCGGGCAGAGTGACTTCAGGTACGAGGTCCTCGAAGTATTCAAAGCACAGTGCTTTCCCACGGCAGCTCACACAAGGGCCATGACAAAGTCGGACTCACCCGAAATGCTGTCCTGAGGCTGTTCGAGGGCTCTGGAAATGTAGCGCTCCTCGCGGGACGTCCAGTGTGTAGCCCATCGCGCGGCACGCACAGAGGGCCTCCGCGGGTGGGGGGGTTCAACCAATGGGCCTCGAAGTGCTCAGCCGCCCCACAGGGGTCTGGAGGTACTCGGTGAACTTGGAGGGAAAGTGATGCATACCCGAGGGGCCTAGGAGTCCTCCAAAGTGTACTACTTCCTTTAAAATAAAGCCTCTAAGCGACTGAGAACTCATGGAGACAGCTGCCTGCCTCCCTTTCTGCACGGCTACTAGGGGCCTACGCTGGAGGCAACTTGTCACGTTGAGGTTCCCTCTAGCTCTAGAGCTTGGCAGGCGGACCAGAGCCGCGGCCACGGAAGCACCTGGTTTAGACAGAGCAGACTCATAACGTTCCCCGAAGCACTCTGACAGGGCTAACAGGCCTGTCGAGAGCAGGGAATGTCAGGTAGCTTCAAGGCAGCATGAACGCAGCCTTCCAAACGGGAAAGCAAGGCTACTTGCAGCAGGCCCCCGTTTCCGTGGGCGCACTCAGCAGACATCCCCGTGGTTTCTCACAAGCCCAAAGAGACACAGGTCACCCTGAGTTTCCTTCCCTGAATCAACTTCTCGAAGTAGGGTGTTCTGCATCAAGCGAACTGCCTCAACCAAGGAACGCCGTAGCTGCTCCTCTGGGCCTGTGGCTATTCAAAGCCTGCAGTGCCACAGGAGGAAGGGGACGTACATGGCAGTAAGAACGCAAGCCGACTCTCTCTGGGAGGCACGGTGACTTCAGGCAGGAGGTCCTAGGTGGACTGCGAAGCAGAGGGTTTCTCTGAGTTCAGCTCAGCCTAGGGTAATGCGTAAGACTTCGACGCCATGTGGGACGTGCCAGAACGGTGTCCGTGAACGTGTGCGAGTGCTGAGTACCTTACGCTGCTCCCAAGGGGAGTGCAGCGCGTTTCCCTACGATCGGCATACACAGAGGGGCTCTAAAGGGCTACGGGCCTGGATGTTGCTTAGCAGACCCAGGTGGGTCTGGCGGTACTCAGTGTTCCTGCCGGGAACAGGGGGCCCGCGCCAGCCTCCTAGGTGTCCAGAAAACCCTGCTGCCGTGGAAGGTGCCCAGAGCCGAGGCCACCGCCTCATGGAAACTGCTGCACGCCTCCGCTTCTGCACCGCCACTCGGGGCCTTACTTCCAGGCCTGTGTTCGTGCTGGGCGTGCCGTTAGCGACACGGCATGGTAAGATGCTGACTTTCTCCTGGGGCAGAGTAACTTCAGGTACAATGTCCTCGAAGTATTCAAAGCACAGTGCTTTCCCACGGCAGCTCACACAAGGGCCATGACAAAGTCGGACTCACCCGAAATGCTGTCCTGAGGCTGTTCGAGGGCTCTGGAAATGTAGCGCTCCTCGCGGGACGTCCAGTGTGTAGCCCATCGCGCGGCACGCACAGAGGGCCTCCGCGGGTGGGGGGTTCAACCAATGGGCCTCGAAGTGCTCAGCCGCCCCACAGGGGTCTGGAGGTACTCGGTGAACTTGGAGGGAAAGTGATGCATACCCGAGGGGCCTAGGAGTCCTCCAAAGTGTACTACTTCCTTTAAAATAAAGCCTCTAAGCGACTGAGAACTCATGGAGACAGCTGCCTGCCTCCCTTTCTGCACGGCTACTAGGGGCCTACGCTGGAGGCAACTTGTCACGTTGAGGTTCCCTCTAGCTCTAGAGCTTGGCAGGCGGACCAGAGCCGCGGCCACGGAAGCACCTGGTTTAGACAGAGCAGACTCATAACGTTCCCCGAAGCACTCTGACAGGGCTAACAGGCCTGTCGAGAGCAGGGAATGTCAGGTAGCTTCAAGGCAGCATGAACGCAGCCTTCCAAACGGGAAAGCAAGGCTACTTGCAGCAGGCCCCCGTTTCCGTGGGCGCACTCAGCAGACATCCCCGTGGTTTCTCACAAGCCCAAAGAGACACAGGTCACCCTGAGTTTCCTTCCCTGAATCAACTTCTCGAAGTAGGGTGTTCTGCATCAAGCGAACTGCCTCAACCAAGGAACGGCGTAGCTGCTCCTCTGGGCCTGTGGCTATTCAAAGCCTGCAGTGCCACAGGAGGAAGGGGACGTACATGGCAGTAAGAACGCAAGCCGACTCTCTCTGGGAGGCACGGTGACTTCAGGCAGGAGGTCCTAGGTGGACTGCGAAGCAGAGGGTTTCTCTGAGTTCAGCTCAGCCTAGGGTAATGCGTAAGACTTCGACGCCATGTGGGACGTGCCAGAACGGTGTCCGTGAACGTGTGCGAGTGCTGAGTACCTTACGCTGCTCCCAAGGGGAGTGCAGCGCGTTTCCCTACGATCGGCATACACAGAGGGGCTCTAAAGGGCTACGGGCCTGGATGTTGCTTAGCAGACCCAGGTGGGTCTGGCGGTACTCAGTGTTCCTGCCGGGAACAGGGGGCCCGCGCCAGCCTCCTAGGTGTCCAGAAAACCCTGCTGCCGTGGAAGGTGCCCAGAGCCGAGGCCACCGCCTCATGGAAACTGCTGCACGCCTCCGCTTCTGCACCGCCACTCGGGGCCTTACTTCCAGGCCTGTGTTCGTGCTGGGCGTGCCGTTAGCGACACGGCATGGTAAGATGCTGACTTTCTCCTGGGGCAGAGTGACTTCAGGTACAAGGTCCTCGAAGTATTCAAAGCACAGTGCTTTCCCACGGCAGCTCACACAACGGCCATGACAAAGTCGGACTCACCCGAAATGCTGTCCTGAGGCTGTTCGAGGGCTCTGGAAATGTAGCGCTCCTCGCGGGACGTCCAGTGTGTAGCCCATCGCGCGGCACGCACAGAGGGCCTCCGCGGGTGGGGGGTTCAACCAATGGGCCTCGAAGTGCTCAGCCGCCCCACAGGGGTCTGGAGGTACTCGGTGAACTTGGAGGGAAAGTGATGCATACCCGAGGGGCCTAGGAGTCCTCCAAAGTGTACTACTTCCTTTAAAATAAAGCCTCTAAACGACTGAGAACTCATGGAGACAGCTGCCTGCCTCCCTTTCTGCACGGCTACTAGGGGCCTACGCTGGAGGCAACTTGTCACGTTGAGGTTCCCTCTAGCTCTAGAGCTTGGCAGGCGGACCAGAGCCGCGGCCACGGAAGCACCTGGTTTAGACAGAGCAGACTCATAACGTTCCCCGAAGCACTCTGACAGGGCTAACAGGCCTGTCGAGAGGAGGGAATGTCAGGTAGCTTCAAGGCAGCATGAACGCAGCCTTCCAAACGGGAAAGCAAGGCTACTTGCAGCAGGCCCCCGTTTCCGTGGGCGCACTCAGCAGACATCCCCGTGGTTTCTCACAAGCCCAAAGAGACACAGGTCACCCTGAGTTTCCTTCCCTGAATCAACTTCTCGAAGTAGGGTGTTCTGCATCAAGCGAACTGCCTCAACCAAGGAACGCCGTAGCTGCTCCTCTGGGCCTGTGGCTATTCAAAGCCTGCAGTGCCACAGGAGGAAGGGGACGTACATGGCAGTAAGAACGCAAGCCGACTCTCTCTGGGAGGCACGGTGACTTCAGGCAGGAGGTCCTAGGTGGACTGCGAAGCAGAGGGTTTCTCTGAGTTCAGCTCAGCCTAGGGTAATGCGTAAGACTTCGACGCCATGTGGGACGTGCCAGAACGGTGTCCGTGAACGTGTGCGAGTGCTGAGTACCTTACGCTGCTCCCAAGGGGAGTGCAGCGCGTTTCCCTACGCTGCGCATACACAGAGGAGCTCTAAAGGGCTACGGGCCTGGATGTTGCTTAGCAGACCCAGGTGGGCCTGGCGGTACTCAGTGTTCCTGCCGGGAACAGGGGGCCCGCGCCAGCCTCCTAGGTGTCCAGAAAACCCTGCTGCCATGGAAGGTGCCCAGAGCCGAGGCCACCGCCTCATGGAAACTGCTGCACGCCTCCGCTTCTGCACCGCCACTCGGGGCCTTACTTCCAGGCCTGTGTTCGTGCTGGGCGTGCCGTTAGCGACACGGCATGGTAAGATGCTGACTTTCTCCTCGGGCAGAGTGACTTCAGGTACGAGGTCCTCGAAGTATTCAAAGCACAGTGCTTTCCCACGGCAGCTCACACAAGGGCCATGACAAAGTCGGACTCACCCGAAATGCTGTCCTGAGGCTGTTCGAGGGCTCTGGAAATGTAGCGCTCCTCGCGGGACGTCCAGTGTGTAGCCCATCGCGCGGCACGCACAGAGGGCCTCCGCGGGTGGGGGGGTTCAACCAATGGGCCTCGAAGTGCTCAGCCGCCCCACAGGGGTCTGGAGGTACTCGGTGAACTTGGAGGGAAAGTGATGCATACCCGAGGGGCCTAGGAGTCCTCCAAAGTGTACTACTTCCTTTAAAATAAAGCCTCTAAGCGACTGAGAACTCATGGAGACAGCTGCCTGCCTCCCTTTCTGCACGGCTACTAGGGGCCTACGCTGGAGGCAACTTGTCACGTTGAGGTTCCCTCTAGCTCTAGAGCTTGGCAGGCGGACCAGAGCCGCGGCCACGGAAGCACTTGGTTTAGACAGAGCAGACTCATAACGTTCCCCGAAGCACTCTGACAGGGCTAACAGGCCTGTCGAGAGCAGGGAATGTCAGGTAGCTTCAAGGCAGCATGAACGCAGCCTTCCAAACGGGAAAGCAAGGCTACTTGCAGCAGGCCCCCGTTTCCGTGGGCGCACTCAGCAGACATCCCCGTGGTTTCTCACAAGCCCAAAGAGACACAGGTCACCCTGAGTTTCCTTCCCTGAATCAACTTCTCGAAGTAGGGTGTTCTGCATCAAGCGAACTGCCTCAACCAAGGAACGCCGTAGCTGCTCCTCTGGGCCTGTGGCTATTCAAAGCCTGCAGTGCCACAGGAGGAAGGGGACGTACATGGCAGTAAGAACGCAAGCCGACTCTCTCTGGGAGGCACGGTGACTTCAGGCAGGAGGTCCTAGGTGGACTGCGAAGCAGAGGGTTTCTCTGAGTTCAGCTCAGCCTAGGGTAATGCGTAAGACTTCGACGCCATGTGGGACGTGCCAGAACGGTGTCCGTGAACGTGTGCGAGTGCTGAGTACCTTACGCTGCTCCCAAGGGGAGTGCAGCGCGTTTCCCTACGATCGGCATACACAGAGGGGCTCTAAAGGGCTACGGGCCTGGATGTTGCTTAGCAGACCCAGGTGGGTCTGGCGGTACTCAGTGTTCCTGCCGGGAACAGGGGGCCCGCGCCAGCCTCCTAGGTGTCCAGAAAACCCTGCTGCCGTGGAAGGTGCCCAGAGCCGAGGCCACCGCCTCATGGAAACTGCTGCACGCCTCCGCTTCTGCACCGCCACTCGGGGCCTTACTTCCAGGCCTGTGTTCGTGCTGGGCGTGCCGTTAGCGACACGGCATGGTAAGATGCTGACTTTCTCCTGGGGCAGAGTAACTTCAGGTACAATGTCCTCGAAGTATTCAAAGCACAGTGCTTTCCCACGGCAGCTCACACAAGGGCCATGACAAAGTCGGACTCACCCGAAATGCTGTCCTGAGGCTGTTCGAGGGCTCTGGAAATGTAGCGCTCCTCGCGGGACGTCCAGTGTGTAGCCCATCGCGCGGCACGCACAGAGGGCCTCCGCGGGTGGGGGGTTCAACCAATGGGCCTCGAAGTGCTCAGCCGCCCCACAGGGGTCTGGAGGTACTCGGTGAACTTGGAGGGAAAGTGATGCATACCCGAGGGGCCTAGGAGTCCTCCAAAGTGTACTACTTCCTTTAAAATAAAGCCTCTAAGCGACTGAGAACTCATGGAGACAGCTGCCTGCCTCCCTTTCTGCACGGCTACTAGGGGCCTACGCTGGAGGCAACTTGTCACGTTGAGGTTCCCTCTAGCTCTAGAGCTTGGCAGGCGGACCAGAGCCGCGGCCACGGAAGCACCTGGTTTAGACAGAGCAGACTCATAACGTTCCCCGAAGCACTCTGACAGGGCTAACAGGCCTGTCGAGAGCAGGGAATGTCAGGTAGCTTCAAGGCAGCATGAACGCAGCCTTCCAAACGGGAAAGCAAGGCTACTTGCAGCAGGCCCCCGTTTCCGTGGGCGCACTCAGCAGACATCCCCGTGGTTTCTCACAAGCCCAAAGAGACACAGGTCACCCTGAGTTTCCTTCCCTGAATCAACTTCTCGAAGTAGGGTGTTCTGCATCAAGCGAACTGCCTCAACCAAGGAACGGCGTAGCTGCTCCTCTGGGCCTGTGGCTATTCAAAGCCTGCAGTGCCACAGGAGGAAGGGGACGTACATGGCAGTAAGAACGCAAGCCGACTCTCTCTGGGAGGCACGGTGACTTCAGGCAGGAGGTCCTAGGTGGACTGCGAAGCAGAGGGTTTCTCTGAGTTCAGCTCAGCCTAGGGTAATGCGTAAGACTTCGACGCCATGTGGGACGTGCCAGAACGGTGTCCGTGAACGTGTGCGAGTGCTGAGTACCTTACGCTGCTCCCAAGGGGAGTGCAGCGCGTTTCCCTACGATCGGCATACACAGAGGGGCTCTAAAGGGCTACGGGCCTGGATGTTGCTTAGCAGACCCAGGTGGGTCTGGCGGTACTCAGTGTTCCTGCCGGGAACAGGGGGCCCGCGCCAGCCTCCTAGGTGTCCAGAAAACCCTGCTGCCGTGGAAGGTGCCCAGAGCCGAGGCCACCGCCTCATGGAAACTGCTGCACGCCTCCGCTTCTGCACCGCCACTCGGGGCCTTACTTCCAGGCCTGTGTTCGTGCTGGGCGTGCCGTTAGCGACACGGCATGGTAAGATGCTGACTTTCTCCTGGGGCAGAGTGACTTCAGGTACAAGGTCCTCGAAGTATTCAAAGCACAGTGCTTTCCCACGGCAGCTCACACAACGGCCATGACAAAGTCGGACTCACCCGAAATGCTGTCCTGAGGCTGTTCGAGGGCTCTGGAAATGTAGCGCTCCTCGCGGGACGTCCAGTGTGTAGCCCATCGCGCGGCACGCACAGAGGGCCTCCGCGGGTGGGGGGTTCAACCAATGGGCCTCGAAGTGCTCAGCCGCCCCACAGGGGTCTGGAGGTACTCGGTGAACTTGGAGGGAAAGTGATGCATACCCGAGGGGCCTAGGAGTCCTCCAAAGTGTACTACTTCCTTTAAAATAAAGCCTCTAAACGACTGAGAACTCATGGAGACAGCTGCCTGCCTCCCTTTCTGCACGGCTACTAGGGGCCTACGCTGGAGGCAACTTGTCACGTTGAGGTTCCCTCTAGCTCTAGAGCTTGGCAGGCGGACCAGAGCCGCGGCCACGGAAGCACCTGGTTTAGACAGAGCAGACTCATAACGTTCCCCGAAGCACTCTGACAGGGCTAACAGGCCTGTCGAGAGCAGGGAATGTCAGGTAGCTTCAAGGCAGCATGAACGCAGCCTTCCAAACGGGAAAGCAAGGCTACTTGCAGCAGGCCCCCGTTTCCGTGGGCGCACTCAGCAGACATCCCCGTGGTTTCTCACAAGCCCAAAGAGACACAGGTCACCCTGAGTTTCCTTCCCTGAATCAACTTCTCGAAGTAGGGTGTTCTGCATCAAGCGAACTGCCTCAACCAAGGAACGCCGTAGCTGCTCCTCTGGGCCTGTGGCTATTCAAAGCCTGCAGTGCCACAGGAGGAAGGGGACGTACATGGCAGTAAGAACGCAAGCCGACTCTCTCTGGGAGGCACGGTGACTTCAGGCAGGAGGTCCTAGGTGGACTGCGAAGCAGAGGGTTTCTCTGAGTTCAGCTCAGCCTAGGGTAATGCGTAAGACTTCGACGCCATGTGGGACGTGCCAGAACGGTGTCCGTGAACGTGTGCGAGTGCTGAGTACCTTACGCTGCTCCCAAGGGGAGTGCAGCGCGTTTCCCTACGATCGGCATACACAGAGGGGCTCTAAAGGGCTACGGGCCTGGATGTTGCTTAGCAGACCCAGGTGGGTCTGGCGGTACTCAGTGTTCCTGCCGGGAACAGGGGGCCCGCGCCAGCCTCCTAGGTGTCCAGAAAACCCTGCTGCCGTTGAAGGTGCCCAGAGCCGAGGCCACCGCCTCATGGAAACTGCTGCACGCCTCCGCTTCTGCACCGCCACTCGGGGCCTTACTTCCAGGCCTGTGTTCGTGCTGGGCGTGCCGTTAGCGACACGGCATGGTAAGATGCTGACTTTCTCCTCGGGCAGAGTGACTTCAGGTACGAGGTCCTCGAAGTATTCAAAGCACAGTGCTTTCCCACGGCAGCTCACACAAGGGCCATGACAAAGTCGGACTCACCCGAAATGCTGTCCTGAGGCTGTTCGAGGGCTCTGGAAATGTAGCGCTCCTCGCGGGACGTCCAGTGTGTAGCCCATCGCGCGGCACGCACAGAGGGCCTCCGCGGGTGGGGGGGTTCAACCAATGGGCCTCGAAGTGCTCAGCTGCCCCACAGGGGTCTGGAGGTACTCGGTGAACTTGGAGGAAAAGTGATGCATACCCGAGGGGCCTAGGAGTCCTCCAAAGTGTACTACTTCCTTTAAAATAAAGCCTCTAAGCGACTGAGAACTCATGGAGACAGCTGCCTGCCTCCCTTTCTGCACGGCTACTAGGGGCCTACGCTGGAGGCAACTTGTCACGTTGAGGTTCCCTCTAGCTCTAGAGCTTGGCAGGCGGACCAGAGCCGCGGCCATGGAAGCACCTGGTTTAGACAGAGCAGACTCATAACGTTCCCCGAAGCACTCTGACAGGGCTAACAGGCCTGTCGAGAGCAGGGAATGTCAGGTAGCTTCAAGGCAGCATGAACGCAGCCTTCCAAATGGGAAAGCAAGGCTACTTGCAGCAGGCCCCCGTTTCCGTGGGCGCACTCAGCAGACATCCCCGTGGTTTCTCACAAGCCCAAAGAGACACAGGTCACCCTGAGTTTCCTTCCCTGAATCAACTTCTCGAAGTAGGGTGTTCTGCGTCAAGCGAACTGCTTCAACCAAGGAACGCCGTAGCTGCTCCTCTGGGCCTGTGGCTATTCAAAGCCTGCAGTGCCACAGGAGGAAGGGGACGTACATGGCAGTAAGAACGCAAGCCGACTCTCTCTGGGAGGCTCGGTGACTTCAGGCAGGAGGTCCTAGGTGGACTGCGAAGCAGAGGGTTTCTCTGAGTTCAGCTCAGCCTAGGGTAATGCGTAAGACTTCGACGCCATGTGGGACGTGCCAGAACGGTGTCCGTGAACGTGTGCGAGTGCTGAGTACCTTACGCTGCTCCCAAGGGGAGTGCAGCGCGTTTCCCTACGCTGGGCATACACAGAGGAGCTCTAAAGGGCTACGGGCCTGGATGTTGCTTAGCAGACCCAGGTGGGCCTGGCGGTACTCAGTGTTCCTGCCGGGAACAGGGGGCCCGCGCCAGCCTCCTAGGTGTCCAGAAAACCCTGCTGCCGTGGAAGGTGCCCAGAGCCGAGGCCACCGCCTCATGGAAACTGCTGCACGCCTCCGCTTCTGCACCGCCACTCGGGGCCTTACTTCCAGGCCTGTGTTCGTGCTGGGCGTGCCGTTAGCGACACGGCATGGTAAGATGCTGACTTTCTCCTCGGGCAGAGTGACTTCAGGTACGAGGTCCTCGAAGTATTCAAAGCACAGTGCTTTCCCACGGCAGCTCACACAAGGGCCATGACAAAGTCGGACTCACCCGAAATGCTGTCCTGAGGCTGTTCGAGGGCTCTGGAAATGTAGCGCTCCTCGAGGGACGTCCAGTGTGTAACCCATCGCGCGGCACGCACAGAGGGCCGCCGCGGGTGGGGGGGTTCAACCAATGGGCCTCGAAGTGCTCAGCCGCCCCACAGGGGTCTGGAGGTACTCGGTGAACTTGGAGGGAAAGTGATGCATACCCGAGGGGCCTAGGAGTCCTCCAAAGTGTACTACTTCCTTTAAAATAAAGCCTCTAAACGACTGAGAACTCATGGAGACAGCTGCCTGCCTCCCTTTCTGCACGGCTACTAGGGGCCTACGCTGGAGGCAACTTGTCACGTTGAGGTTCCCTCTAGCTCTAGAGCTTGGCAGGCGGACCAGAGCCGCGGCCATGGAAGCACCTGGTTTAGACAGAGCAGACTCATAACGTTCCCCGAAGCACTCTGACAGGGCTAACAGGCCTGTCGAGAGCAGGGAATGTCAGGTAGCTTCAAGGCAGCATGAACGCAGCCTTCCAAACGGGAAAGCAAGGCTACTTGCAGCAGGCCCCCGTTTCCGTGGGCGCACTCAGCAGACATCCCCGTGGTTTCTCACAAGCCCAAAGAGACACAGGTCACCCTGAGTTTCCTTCCCTGAATCAACTTCTCGAAGTAGGGTGTTCTGCGTCAAGCGAACTGCTTCAACCAAGGAACGCCGTAGCTGCTCCTCTGGGCCTGTGGCTATTCAAAGCCTGCAGTGCCACAGGAGGAAGGGGACGTACATGGCAGTAAGAACGCAAGCCGACTCTCTCTGGGAGGCACGGTGACTTCAGGCAGGAGGTCCTAGGTGGACTGCGAAGCAGAGGGTTTCTCTGAGTTCAGCTCAGCCTAGGGTAATGCGTAAGACTTCGACGCCATGTGGGACGTGCCAGAACGGTGTCCGTGAACGTGTGCGAGTGCTGAGTACCTTACGCTGCTCCCAAGGGGAGTGCAGCGCGTTTCCCTACGATCGGCATACACAGAGGGGCTCTAAAGGGCTACGGGCCTGGATGTTGCTTAGCAGACCCAGGTGGGCCTGGCGGTACTCAGTGTTCCTGCCGGGAACAGGGGGCCCGCGCCAGCCTCCTAGGTGTCCAGAAAACCCTGCTGCCGTTGAAGGTGCCCAGAGCCGAGGCCACCGCCTCATGGAAACTGCTGCACGCCTCCGCTTCTGCCCCGCCACTCGGGGCCTTACTTCCAGGCCTGTGTTCGTGCTGGGCGTGCCGTTAGCGACACGGCATGGTAAGATGCTGACTTTCTCCTCGGGCAGAGTGACTTCAGGTACGAGGTCCTCGAAGTATTCAAAGCACAGTGCTTTCCCACGGCAGCTCACACAACGGCCATGACAAAGTCGGACTCACCCGAAATGCAGTCCTGAGGCTGTTCGAGGGCTCTGGAAATGTAGCGCTCCTCGCGGGACGTCCAGTGTGTAGCCCATCGCGCGGCACGCACAGAGGGCCTCCGGGGGTGGTGGGTGTGGTCAACCAATGGGCCTCGAAGTTGCTCAGCCGCCCCACAGGGGTCTGGAGGTACTCGGTGAACTTGGAGGGAAAGTGGTGCATACCCGAGAGGCCTAGGAGTCCTCCAAAGTGTACTACTTCCTTTCAAATAAAGCCTCTAAGCGACTGAGAACTCATGGAGACAGCTGCCTGCCTCCCTTTCTGCACGGCTACTAGGGGCCTACGCTGGAGGCAACTTGTCACGTTGAGGTTCCCTCTAGCTCTAGAGCTTGGCAGGCGGACCAGAGCCGCGGCCACGGAAGCACCTGGTTTAGACAGAGCAGACTCATAACGTTCCCCGAAGCACTCTGACAGGGCTAACAGGCCTGTCGAGAGCAGGGAATGTCAGGTAGCTTCAAGGCAGCATGAACGCAGCCTTCCAAACGGGAAAGCAAGGCTACTTGCAGCAGGCCCCCGTTTCCGAGGGCGCACTCAGCAGACATCCCCGTGGTTTCTCACAAGCCCAAAGAGACACAGGTCACCCTGAGTTTCCTTCCCTGAATCAACTTCTCGAAGTAGGGTGTTCTGCATCAAGCGAACTGCCTCAACCAAGGAACGCCGTAGCTGTTCCTCTGGGCCTGTGGCTATTCAAAGCCTGCAGTGCCACAGGAGGAAGGGGACGTACATGGCAGTAAGAACGCAAGCCGACTCTCTCTGGGAGGCACGGTGACTTCAGGCAGGAGGTCCTAGGTGGACTGCGAAGCCGAGGGTTTCTCTGAGTTCAGCTCAGCCTAGGGTAATGTGTAAGACTTCGACGCCATGTGGGACGTGCCAGAACGGTGTCCGTGAACGTGTGCGAGTGCTGAGTACCTTACGCTGCTCCCAAGGGGAGTGCAGCGCGTTTCCCTACGCTGGGCATACACAGAGGAGCTCTAAAGGGCTACGGACCAGGATGTTGCTTAGCAGACCCAGGTGGGCCTGGCGGTACTCAGTGTTCCTGCCGCGAACAGGGGGCCCGCGCCAGCCTCCTAGGTGTCCAGAAAACCCTGCTGCCGTTGAAGGTGCCCAGAGCCGAGGCCTCCGCCTCATGGAAACTGCTGCACGCCTCCGCTTCTGCACCGCCACTCGGGGCCTTACTTCCAGGCCTGTGTTCGTGCTGGGCTTGCCGTTAGCGACACGGCATGGTAAGATGCTGACTTTCTCCTCGGGCAGAGTGACTTCAGGTACGAGGTCCTCGAAGTATTCAAAGCACAGTGCTTTCCCACGGCAGCTCACACAAGGGCCATGACAAAGTCGGACTCACCCGAAATGCTGTCCTGAGGCTGTTCGAGGGCTCTGGAAATGTAGCGCTCCTCGCGGGACGTCCAGTGTGTAGCCCATCGCGCGGCACGCACAGAGGGCCTCCGCGGGTGGGGGGTTCAACCAATGGGCCTCGAAGTGCTCAGCTGCCCCACAGGGGTCTGGAGGTACTCGGTGAACTTGGAGGGAAAGTGATGCATACCCGAGGGGCCTAGGAGTCCTCCAAAGTGTACTACTTCCTTTAAAATAAAGCCTCTAAGCGACTGAGAACTCATGGAGACAGCTGCCTGCCTCCCTTTCTGCACGGCTACTAGGGGCCTACGCTGGAGGCAACTTGTCACGTTGAGGTTCCCTCTAGCTCTAGAGCTTGGCAGGCGGACCAGAGCCGCGGCCACGGAAGCACCTGGTTTAGACAGAGCAGACTCATAACGTTCCCCGAAGCACTCTGACAGGGCTAACAGGCCTGTCGAGAGCAGGGAATGTCAGGTAGCTTCAAGGCAGCATGAACGCAGCCTTCCAAACGGGAAAGCAAGGCTACTTGCAGCAGGCCCCCGTTTCCGTGGGCGCACTCAGCAGACATCCCCGTGGTTTCTCACAAGCCCAAAGAGACACAGGTCACCCTGAGTTTCCTTCCCTGAATCAACTTCTCGAAGTAGGGTGTTCTGCATCAAGCGAACTGCCTCAACCAAGGAACGCCGTAGCTGCTCCTCTGGGCCTGTGGCTATTCAAAGCCTGCAGTGCCACAGGAGGAAGGGGACGTACATGGCAGTAAGAACGCAAGCCGACTCTCTCTGGGAGGCACGGTGACTTCAGGCAGGAGGTCCTAGGTGGACTGCGAAGCCGAGGGTTTCTCTGAGTTCAGCTCAGCCTAGGGTAATGCGTAAGACTTCGACGCCATGTGGGACGTGCCAGAACGGTGTCCGTGAACGTGTGCGAGTGCTGAGTACCTTACGCTGCTCCCAAGGGGAGTGCAGCGCGTTTCCCTACGATCGGCATACACAGAGGGGCTCTAAAGGGCTACGGGCCTGGATGTTGCTTAGCAGACCCAGGTGGGTCTGGCGGTACTCAGTGTTCCTGCCGGGAACAGGGGGCCCGCGCCAGCCTCCTAGGTGTCCAGAAAACCCTGCTGCCGTTGAAGGTGCCTAGAGCCGAGGCCACCGCCTCATGGAAACTGCTGCACACCTCCGCTTCTGCACCGCCACTCGGGGCCTTACTTCCAGGCCTGTGTTCGTGCTGGGCGTGCCGTTAGCGACACGGCATGGTAAGATGCTGACTTTCTCCTCGGGCAGAGTGACTTCAGGTACGAAGTCCTCGAAGTATTCAAAGCACAGTGTTTTCCCACGGCAGCTCACACAAGGGCCATGACAAAGTCGGACTCACCCGAAATACTGTCCTGAGGCTGTTCGAGGGCTCTGGAAATGTAGCGCTCCTCGAGGGACATCCAGTGTGTAGACCATCGCGCGGCACGCACAGAGGGCCTCCGGGGGTGGTGGGTGTGGTCAACCAATGGGCCTCGAAGTTGCTCAGCAGCCCCACAGGGGTCTGGAGGTACTCGGTGAACTTGGAGGGAAAGTGATGCATACCCGAGGGGCCTAGGAGTCCTCCAAAGTGTACTACTTCCTTTAAAATAAAGCCTCTAAGCGACTGAGAACTCATGGAGACAGCTGCCTGCCTCCCTTTCTGCACGGCTACTAGGGGCCTACGCTGGAGGCAACTTGTCACGTTGAGGTTCCCTCTAGCTCTAGAGCTTGGCAGGCGGACCAGAGCCGCGGCCATGGAAGCACCTGGTTTAGACAGAGCAGACTCATAACGTTCCCCGAAGCACTCTGACAGGGCTAACAGGCCTGTCGAGAGCAGGGAATGTCAGGTAGCTTCAAGGCAGCATGAACGCAGCCTTCCAAACGGGAAAGCAAGGCTACTTGCAGCAGGACCCCGTTTCCGTGGGCGCACTCAGCAGACATCCCCGTGGTTTCTCACAAGCCCAAAGAGACACAGGTCACCCTGAGTTTCCTTCCCTGAATCAACTTCTCGAAGTAGGGTGTTCTGCATCAAGCGAACTGCCTCAACCAAGGAACGCCGTAGCTGGTCCTCTGGGCCTGTGGCTATTCAAAGCCTGCAGTGCCACAGGAGGAAGGGGACGTACATGGCAGTAAGAACGTAAGCCGACTCTCTCTGGGAGGCACGGTGACTTCAGGCAGGAGGTCCTAGGTGGACTGCGAAGCAGAGGGTTTCTCTGAGTTCAGCTCAGCCTAGGGTAATGCGTAAGACTTCGACGCCATGTGGGACGTGCCAGAACGGTGTCCGTGAACGTGTGCGAGTGCTGAGTACCTTACGCTGCTCCCAAGGGGAGTGCAGCGCGTTTCCCTACGATCGGCATACACAGAGGGGCTCTAAAGGGCTACGGGCCTGGATGTTGCTTAGCAGACCCAGGTGGGCCTGGCGGTACTCAGTGTTCCTGCCGGGAACAGGGGGCCCGCGCCAGCCTCCTAGGTGTCCAGAAAACCCTGCTGCCGTTGAAGGTGCCCAGAGCCGAGGCCACCGCCTCATGGAAACTGCTGCACGCCTCCGCTTCTGCACCGCCACTCGGGGCCTTACTTCCAGGCCTGTGTTCGTGCTGGGTGTGCCGTTAGCGACACGGCATGGTAAGATGCTGACTCTCTCCTCGGGCAGAGTGACTTCAGGTACGAGGTCCTCGAAGTATTCAAAGCACAGTGTTTTCCCACGGCAGCTCACACAAGGGCCATGACAAAGTCGGACTCACCCGAAATGCTGTCCTGAGGCTGTTCGAGGGCTCTGGAAATGTAGCGCTCCTCGCGGGACGTCCAGTGTGTAGCCCATCGCGCGGCACGCACAGAGGGCCTCCGGGGGTGGTGGGTGTGGTCAACCAATGGCCCTCGAATTTGCTCAGCCGCCCCACAGGTGTCTGGAGGTACTCGGTGAACTTGGAGGGAAAGTGATGCATACCCGAGGGGCCTAGGAGTCCTCCAAAGTGTACTACTTCCTTTAAAATAAAGCCTCTAAGCGACTGAGAACTCATGGAGACAGCTGCCTGCCTCCCTTTCTGCATGGCTACTAGGGGCCTACGCTGGAGGCAACTTGTCACGTTGAGGTTCCCTCTAGCTCTAGAGCTTGGCAGGCGGACCAGAGCCGCGGCCACGGAAGCACCTGGTTTAGACAGAGCAGACTCATAACGTTCCCCGAAGCACTCTGACAGGGCTAACAGGCCTGTCGAGAGCAGGGAATGTCAGGTAGCTTCAAGGCAGCATGAACGCAGCCTCCAAACGGGAAAGCAAGGCTACTTGCAGCAGGCCCCCGTTTCCGTGGGCGCACTCAGCAGACATCCCCGTGGTTTCTCACAAGCCCAAAGAGACACAGGTCACCCTGAGTTTCCTTCCCTGAATCAACTTCTCGAAGTAGGGTGTTCTGCATCAAGCGAACTGCCTCAACCAAGGAACGCCGTAGCTGCTCCTCTGGGCCTGTGGCTATTCAAAGCCTGCAGTGCCACAGGAGGAAGGGGACGTACATGGCAGTAAGAACGCAAGCCGACTCTCTCTGGGAGGCACGGTGACTTCAGGCAGGAGGTCCTAGGTGGACTGCGAAGCCGAGGGTTTCTCTGAGTTCAGCTCAGCCTAGGGTAATGCGTAAGACTTCGACGCCATGTGGGACGTGCCAGAACGGTGTCCGTGAACGTGTGCGAGTGCTGAGTACCTTACGCTGCTCCCAAGGGGAGTGCAGCGCGTTTCCCTACGATCGGCATACACAGAGGGGCTCTAAAGGGCTACGGGCCTGGATGTTGCTTAGCAGACCCAGGTGGGTCTGGCGGTACTCAGTGTTCCTGCCGGGAACAGGGGGCCCGCGCCAGCCTCCTAGGTGTCCAGAAAACCCTGCTGCCGTTGAAGGTGCCTAGAGCCGAGGCCACCGCCTCATGGAAACTGCTGCACACCTCCGCTTCTGCACCGCCACTCGGGGCCTTACTTCCAGGCCTGTGTTCGTGCTGGGCGTGCCGTTAGCGACACGGCATGGTAAGATGCTGACTTTCTCCTCGGGCAGAGTGACTTCAGGTACGAAGTCCTCGAAGTATTCAAAGCACAGTGTTTTCCCACGGCAGCTCACACAAGGGCCATGACAAAGTCGGACTCACCCGAAATACTGTCCTGAGGCTGTTCGAGGGCTCTGGAAATGTAGCGCTCCTCGAGGGACATCCAGTGTGTAGACCATCGCGCGGCACGCACAGAGGGCCTCCGGGGGTGGTGGGTGTGGTCAACCAATGGGCCTCGAAGTTGCTCAGCAGCCCCACAGGGGTCTGGAGGTACTCGGTGAACTTGGAGGGAAAGTGATGCATACCCGAGGGGCCTAGGAGTCCTCCAAAGTGTACTACTTCCTTTAAAATAAAGCCTCTAAGCGACTGAGAACTCATGGAGACAGCTGCCTGCCTCCCTTTCTGCACGGCTACTAGGGGCCTACGCTGGAGGCAACTTGTCACGTTGAGGTTCCCTCTAGCTCTAGAGCTTGGCAGGCGGACCAGAGCCGCGGCCATGGAAGCACCTGGTTTAGACAGAGCAGACTCATAACGTTCCCCGAAGCACTCTGACAGGGCTAACAGGCCTGTCGAGAGCAGGGAATGTCAGGTAGCTTCAAGGCAGCATGAACGCAGCCTTCCAAACGGGAAAGCAAGGCTACTTGCAGCAGGACCCCGTTTCCGTGGGCGCACTCAGCAGACATCCCCGTGGTTTCTCACAAGCCCAAAGAGACACAGGTCACCCTGAGTTTCCTTCCCTGAATCAACTTCTCGAAGTAGGGTGTTCTGCATCAAGCGAACTGCCTCAACCAAGGAACGCCGTAGCTGGTCCTCTGGGCCTGTGGCTATTCAAAGCCTGCAGTGCCACAGGAGGAAGGGGACGTACATGGCAGTAAGAACGTAAGCCGACTCTCTCTGGGAGGCACGGTGACTTCAGGCAGGAGGTCCTAGGTGGACTGCGAAGCAGAGGGTTTCTCTGAGTTCAGCTCAGCCTAGGGTAATGCGTAAGACTTCGACGCCATGTGGGACGTGCCAGAACGGTGTCCGTGAACGTGTGCGAGTGCTGAGTACCTTACGCTGCTCCCAAGGGGAGTGCAGCGCGTTTCCCTACGATCGGCATACACAGAGGGGCTCTAAAGGGCTACGGGCCTGGATGTTGCTTAGCAGACCCAGGTGGGCCTGGCGGTACTCAGTGTTCCTGCCGGGAACAGGGGGCCCGCGCCAGCCTCCTAGGTGTCCAGAAAACCCTGCTGCCGTTGAAGGTGCCCAGAGCCGAGGCCACCGCCTCATGGAAACTGCTGCACGCCTCCGCTTCTGCACCGCCACTCGGGGCCTTACTTCCAGGCCTGTGTTCGTGCTGGGTGTGCCGTTAGCGACACGGCATGGTAAGATGCTGACTCTCTCCTCGGGCAGAGTGACTTCAGGTACGAGGTCCTCGAAGTATTCAAAGCACAGTGTTTTCCCACGGCAGCTCACACAAGGGCCATGACAAAGTCGGACTCACCCGAAATGCTGTCCTGAGGCTGTTCGAGGGCTCTGGAAATGTAGCGCTCCTCGCGGGACGTCCAGTGTGTAGCCCATCGCGCGGCACGCACAGAGGGCCTCCGGGGGTGGTGGGTGTGGTCAACCAATGGCCCTCGAAGTTGCTCAGCCGCCCCACAGGTGTCTGGAGGTACTCGGTGAACTTGGAGGGAAAGTGATGCATACCCGAGGGGCCTAGGAGTCCTCCAAAGTGTACTACTTCCTTTCAAATAAAGCCTCTAAGCGACTGAGAACTCATGGAGACAGCTGCCTGCCTCCCTTTCTGCATGGCTACTAGGGGCCTACGCTGGAGGCAACTTGTCACGTTGAGGTTCCCTCTAGCTCTAGAGCTTGGCAGGCGGACCAGAGCCGCGGCCACGGAAGCACCTGGTTTAGACAGAGCAGACTCATAACGTTCCCCGAAGCACTCTGACAGGGCTAACAGGCCTGTCGAGAGCAGGGAATGTCAGGTAGCTTCAAGGCAGCATGAACGCAGCCTCCAAACGGGAAAGCAAGGCTACTTGCAGCAGGCCCCCGTTTCCGTGGGTGCACTCAGCAGACATCCCCGTGGTTTCTCACAAGCCCAAAGAGACACAGGTCACCCTGAGTTTCCTTCCCTGAATCAACTTCTCGAAGTAGGGTGTTCTGCGTCAAGCGAACTGCCTCAACCAAGGAACGCCGTAGCTGCTCCTCTGGGCCTGTGGCTATTCAAAGCCTGCAGTGCCACAGGAGGAAGGGGACGTACCTGGCAGTAAGAACGCAAGCCGACTCTCTCTGGGAGGCACGGTGACTTCAGGCAGGAGGTCCTAGGTGGACTGCGAAGCCGAGGGTTTCTCTGAGTTCAGCTCAGCCTAGGGTAATGCGTAAGACTTCGACGCCATGTGGGACGTGCCAGAACGGTGTCCGTGAACGTGTGCGAGTGCTGAGTACCTTACGCTGCTCCGTAGGGGAGTGCAGCGCGTTTCCCTACGATCGGCATACACAGAGGGGCTCTAAAGGGCTACGGGCCTGGATGTTGCTTAGCAGACCCAGGTGGGCCTGGCGGTACTCAGTGTTCCTGCCGGGAACAGGGGGCCCGCGCCAGCCACCTAGGTGTCCAGAAAACCCTGCTGCCGTTGAAGGTGCCCAGAGCCGAGGCCTCCGCCTCATGGAAACTGCTGCACGCCTCCGCTTCTGCACCGCCACTCGGGGCCTTACTTCCAGGCCTGTGTTCGTGCTGGGCCTGCCGTTAGCGACACGGCATGGTAAGATGCTGACTTTCTCCTCGGGCAGAGTGACTTCAGGTACGAGGTCCTCGAAGTATTCAAAGCACAGTGCTTTCCCACGGCAGCTCACACAAGGGCCATGACAAGTCGGACTCACCCGAAATGCTGTCCTGAGGCTGTTCGAGGGCTCTGGAAATGTAGCGCTCCTCGCGGGACGTCCAGTGTGTAGCCCATCGCGCGGCACGCACAGAGGGCCTCCGCGGGTGGGGGGGGTTCAACCAATGGGCCTCGAAGTGCTCAGCCGCCCCACAGGGGTCTGGAGGTACTCGGTGAACTTGGAGGGAAAGTGATGCATACCCGAGGGGCCTAGGAGTCCTCCAAAGTGTACTACTTCCTTTAAAATAAAGCCTCTAAGCGACTGAGAACTCATGGAGACAGCTGCCTGCCTCCCTTTCTGCACGGCTACTAGGGGCCTACGCTGGAGGCAACTTGTCACGTTGAGGTTCCCTCTAGCTCTAGAGCTTGGCAGGCGGACCAGAGCCGCGGCCACGGAAGCACCTGGTTTAGACAGAGCAGACTCATAACGTTCCCCGAAGCACTCTGACAGGGCTAACAGGCCTGTCGAGAGCAGGGAATGTCAGGTAGCTTCAAGGCAGCATGAACGCAGCCTTCCAAACGGGAAAGCAAGGCTACTTGCAGCAGGCCCCCGTTTCCGTGGGCGCACTCAGCAGACATCCCCGTGGTTTCTCACAAGCCCAAAGAGACACAGGTCACCCTGAGTTTCCTTCCCTGAATCAACTTCTCGAAGTAGGGTGTTCTGCGTCAAGCGAACTGCTTCAACCAAGGAACGCCGTAGCTGCTCCTCTGGGCCTGTGGCTATTCAAAGCCTGCAGTGCCACAGGAGGAAGGGGACGTACATGGCAGTAAGAACGCAAGCCGACTCTCTCTGGGAGGCACGGTGACTTCAGGCAGGAGGTCCTAGGTGGACTGCGAAGCAGAGGGTTTCTCTGAGTTCAGCTCAGCCTAGGGTAATGCGTAAGACTTCGACGCCATGTGGGACGTGCCAGAACGGTGTCCGTGAACGTGTGCGAGTGCTGAGTACCTTACGCTGCTCCCAAGGGGAGTGCAGCGCGTTTCCCTACGATCGGCATACACAGAGGGGCTCTAAAGGGCTACGGGCCTGGATGTTGCTTAGCAGACCCAGGTGGGCCTGGCTGTACTCAGTGTTCCTGCCGGGAACAGGGGGCCCGCGCCAGCCTCCTAGGTGTCCAGAAAACCCTGCTGCCGTGGAAGGTGCCCAGAGCCGAGGCCACCGCCTCATGGAAACTGCTGCACGCCTCCGCTTCTGCACCGCCACTCGGGGCCTTACTTCCAGGCCTGTGTTCGTGCTGGGCGTGCCGTTAGCGACACGGCATGGTAAGATGCTGACTTTCTCCTCGGGCAGAGTGACTTCAGGTACGAGGTCCTCGAAGTATTCAAAGCACAGTGCTTTCCCACGGCAGCTCACACAAGGGCCATGACAAAGTCGGACTCACCCGAAATGCTGTCCTGAGGCTGTTCGAGGGCTCTGGAAATGTAGCGCTCCTCGCGGGACGTCCAGTGTGTAGCCCATCGCGCGGCACGCACAGAGGGCCTCCGCGGGTGGGGGGTTCAACCAATGGGCCTCGAAGTGCTCAGCTGCCCCACAGGGGTCTGGAGGTACTCGGTGAACTTGGAGGGAAAGTGATGCATACCCGAGGGGCCTAGGAGTCCTCCAAAGTGTACTACTTCCTTTAAAATAAAGCCTCTAAGCGACTGAGAACTCATGGAGACAGCTGCCTGCCTCCCTTTCTGCACGGCTACTAGGGGCCTACGCTGGAGGCAACTTGTCACGTTGAGGTTCCCTCTAGCTCTAGAGCTTGGCAGGCGGACCAGAGCCGCGGCCACGGAAGCACCTGGTTTAGACAGAGCAGACTCATAACGTTCCCCGAAGCACTCTGACAGGGCTAACAGGCCTGTCGAGAGCAGGGAATGTCAGGTAGCTTCAAGGCAGCATGAACGCAGCCTTCCAAACGGGAAAGCAAGGCTACTTGCAGCAGGCCCCCGTTTCCGTGGGCGCACTCAGCAGACATCCCCGTGGTTTCTCACAAGCCCAAAGAGACACAGGTCACCCTGAGTTTCCTTCCCTGAATCAACTTCTCGAAGTAGGGTGTTCTGCGTCAAGCGAACTGCTTCAACCAAGGAACGCCGTAGCTGCTCCTCTGGGCCTGTGGCTATTCAAAGCCTGCAGTGCCACAGGAGGAAGGGGACGTACATGGCAGTAAGAACGCAAGCCGACTCTCTCTGGGAGGCACGGTGACTTCAGGCAGGAGGTCCTAGGTGGACTGCGAAGCAGAGGGTTTCTCTGAGTTCAGCTCAGCCTAGGGTAATGCGTAAGACTTCGACGCCATGTGGGACGTGCCAGAACGGTGTCCGTGAACGTGTGCGAGTGCTGAGTACCTTACGCTGCTCCCAAGGGGAGTGCAGCGCGTTTCCCTACGCTGCGCATACACAGAGGGGCTCTAAAGGGCTACGGGCCTGGATGTTGCTTAGCAGACCCAGGTGGGCCTGGCGGTACTCAGTGTTCCTGCCGGGAACAGGGGGCCCGCGCCAGCCTCCTAGGTGTCCAGAAAACCCTGCTGCCGTTGAAGGTGCCCAGAGCCGAGGCCACCGCCTCATGGAAACTGCTGCACGCCTCCGCTTCTGCACCGCCACTCGGGGCCTTACTTCCAGGCCTGTGTTCGTGCTGGGCGTGCCGTTAGCGACACGGCATGGTAAGATGCTGACTTTCTCCTCGGGCAGAGTGACTTCAGGTACGAGGTCCTCGAAGTATTCAAAGCACAGTGCTTTCCCACGGCAGCTCACACAAGGGCCATGACAAAGTCGGACTCACCCGAAATGCTGTCCTGAGGCTGTTCGAGGGCTCTGGAAATGTAGCGCTCCTCGCGGGACGTCCAGTGTGTAGCCCATCGCGCGGCACGCACAGAGGGCCTCCGCGGGTGGGGGGTTCAACCAATGGGCCTCGAAGTGCTCAGCCGCCCCACAGGGGTCTGGAGGTACTCGGTGAACTTGGAGGGAAAGTGATGCATACCCGAGGGGCCTAGGAGTCCTCCAAAGTGTACTACTTCCTTTAAAATAAAGCCTCTAAGCGACTGAGAACTCATGGAGACAGCTGCCTACCTCCCTTTCTGCACGGCTACTAGGGGCCTACGCTGGAGGCAACTTGTCACGTTGAGGTTCCCTCTAGCTCTAGAGCTTGGCAGGCGGACCAGAGCCGCGGCCACGGAAGCACCTGGTTTAGACAGAGCAGACTCATAACGTTCCCCGAAGCACTCTGACAGGGCTAACAGGCCTGTCGAGAGCAGGGAATGTCAGGTAGCTTCAAGGCAGCATGAACGCAGCCTTCCAAACGGGAAAGCAAGGCTACTTGCAGCAGGCCCCCGTTTCCGTGGGCGCACTCAGCAGACATCCCCGTGGTTTCTCACAAGCCCAAAGAGACACAGGTCACCCTGAGTTTCCTTCCCTGAATCAACTTCTCGAAGTAGGGTGTTCTGCGTCAAGCGAACTGCTTCAACCAAGGAACGCCGTAGCTGCTCCTCTGGGCCTGTGGCTATTCAAAGCCTGCAGTGCCACAGGAGGAAGGGGACGTACATGGCAGTAAGAACGCAAGCCGACTCTCTCTGGGAGGCAAGGTGACTTCAGGCAGGAGGTCCTAGGTGGACTGCGAAGCAGAGGGTTTCTCTGAGTTCAGCTCAG
This sequence comes from Pseudorca crassidens, assembly GCF_039906515.1. NCBI lineage: Eukaryota > Metazoa > Chordata > Mammalia > Artiodactyla > Delphinidae > Pseudorca > Pseudorca crassidens. The sequence continues at coordinate 8,945 of NW_027136215.1, read as the reverse complement.
CCTAGGGTAATGCGTAAGACTTCGACGCCATGTGGGACGTGCCAGAACGGTGTCCGTGAACGTGTGCGCGTGCTGAGTACCTTACGCTGCTCCCAAGGGGAGTGCAGCGCGTTTCCCTCCGATCGGCATACACAGAGGGGCTCTAAAGGGCTACGGGCCTGGATGTTGCTTAGCAGACCCAGGTGGGCCTGGCGGTACTCAGTGTTCCTGCCGGGAACAGGGGGCCCGCGCCAGCCTCCTAGGTGTCCAGAAAACCCTGCTGCCGTTGAAGGTGCCCAGAGCCCAGGCCACCGCCTCATGGAAACTGCTGCACGCCTCCGCTTCTGCACCGCCACTCGGGGCCTTACTTCCAGGCCTGTGTTCGTGCTGGGCGTGCCGTTAGCGACACGGCATGGTAAGATGCTGACTTTCTCCTCGGGCAGAGTGACTTCAGGTACGAGGTCCTCGAAGTATTCAAAGCACAGTGCTTTCCCACGGCAGCTCACACAAGGGCCATGACAAAGTCGGACTCACCCGAAATGCTGTCCTGAGGCTGTTCGAGGGCTCTGGAAATGTAGCGCTCCTCGCGGGACGTCCAGTGTGTAGCCCATCGCGCGGCACGCACAGAGGGCCTCCGCGGGTGGGGGGTTCAACCAATGGGCCTCGAAGTGCTCAGCCGCCCCACAGGGGTCTGGAGGTACTCGGTGAACTTGGAGGGAAAGTGATGCATACCCGAGGGGCCTAGGAGTCCTCCAAAGTGTACTACTTCCTTTAAAATAAAGCCTCTAAGCGACTGAGAACTCATGGAGACAGCTGCCTGCCTCCCTTTCTGCACGGCTACTAGGGGCCTACGCTGGAGGCAACTTGTCACGTTGAGGTTCCCTCTAGCTCTAGAGCTTGGCAGGCGGACCAGAGCCGCAGCCACGGAAGCACCTGGTTTAGACAGAGCAGACTCATAACGTTCCCCGAAGCACTCTGACAGGGCTAACAGGCCTGTCGAGAGGAGGGAATGTCAGGTAGCTTCAAGGCAGCATGAACGCAGCCTTCCAAACGGGAAAGCAAGGCTACTTGCAGCAGGCCCCCGTTTCCGTGGGCGCACTCAGCAGACATCCCCGTGGTTTCTCACAAGCCCAAAGAGACACAGGTCACCCTGAGTTTCCTTCCCTGAATCAACTTCTCGAAGTAGGGTGTTCTGCATCAAGCGAACTGCCTCAACCAAGGAACGCCGTAGCTGCTCCTCTGGGCCTGTGGCTATTCAAAGCCTGCAGTGCCACAGGAGGAAGGGGACGTACATGGCAGTAAGAACGCAAGCCGACTCTCTCTGGGAGGCACGGTGACTTCAGGCAGGAGGTCCTAGGTGGACTGCGAAGCAGAGGGTTTCTCTGAGTTCAGCTCAGCCTAGGGTAATGCGTAAGACTTCGACGCCATGTGGGACGTGCCAGAACGGTGTCCGTGAACGTGTGCGAGTGCTGAGTACCTTACGCTGCTCCCAAGGGGAGTGCAGCGCGTTTCCCTACGCTGCGCATACACAGAGGAGCTCTAAAGGGCTACGGGCCTGGATGTTGCTTAGCAGACCCAGGTGGGCCTGGCGGTACTCAGTGTTCCTGCCGGGAACAGGGGGCCCGCGCCAGCCTCCTAGGTGTCCAGAAAACCCTGCTGCCATGGAAGGTGCCCAGAGCCGAGGCCACCGCCTCATGGAAACTGCTGCACGCCTCCGCTTCTGCACCGCCACTCGGGGCCTTACTTCCAGGCCTGTGTTCGTGCTGGGCCTGCCGTTAGCGACACGGCATGGTAAGATGCTGACTTTCTCCTCGGGCAGAGTGACTTCAGGTACGAGGTCCTCGAAGTATTCAAAGCACAGTGCTTTCCCACGGCAGCTCACACAAGGGCCATGACAAGTCGGACTCACCCGAAATGCTGTCCTGAGGCTGTTCGAGGGCTCTGGAAATGTAGCGCTCCTCGCGGGACGTCCAGTGTGTAGCCCATCGCGCGGCACGCACAGAGGGCCTCCGCGGGTGGGGGGGGTTCAACCAATGGGCCTCGAAGTGCTCAGCCGCCCCACAGGGGTCTGGAGGTACTCGGTGAACTTGGAGGGAAAGTGATGCATACCCGAGGGGCCTAGGAGTCCTCCAAAGTGTACTACTTCCTTTAAAATAAAGCCTCTAAGCGACTGAGAACTCATGGAGACAGCTGCCTGCCTCCCTTTCTGCACGGCTACTAGGGGCCTACGCTGGAGGCAACTTGTCACGTTGAGGTTCCCTCTAGCTCTAGAGCTTGGCAGGCGGACCAGAGCCGCGGCCACGGAAGCACCTGGTTTAGACAGAGCAGACTCATAACGTTCCCCGAAGCACTCTGACAGGGCTAACAGGCCTGTCGAGAGCAGGGAATGTCAGGTAGCTTCAAGGCAGCATGAACGCAGCCTTCCAAACGGGAAAGCAAGGCTACTTGCAGCAGGCCCCCGTTTCCGAGGGCGCACTCAGCAGACATCCCCGTGGTTTCTCACAAGCCCAAAGAGACACAGGTCACCCTGAGTTTCCTTCCCTGAATCAACTTCTCGAAGTAGGGTGTTCTGCGTCAAGCGAACTGCTTCAACCAAGGAACGCCGTAGCTGCTCCTCTGGGCCTGTGGCTATTCAAAGCCTGCAGTGCCACAGGAGGAAGGGGACGTACATGGCAGTAAGAACGCAAGCCGACTCTCTCTGGGAGGCACGGTGACTTCAGGCAGGAGGTCCTAGGTGGACTGCGAAGCAGAGGGTTTCTCTGAGTTCAGCTCAGCCTAGGGTAATGCGTAAGACTTCGACGCCATGTGGGACGTGCCAGAACGGTGTCCGTGAACGTGTGCGAGTGCTGAGTACCTTACGCTGCTCCCAAGGGGAGTGCAGCGCGTTTCCCTACGATCGGCATACACAGAGGGGCTCTAAAGGGCTACGGGCCTGGATGTTGCTTAGCAGACCCAGGTGGGCCTGGCGGTACTCAGTGTTCCTGCCGGGAACAGGGGGCCCGCGCCAGCCTCCTAGGTGTCCAGAAAACCCTGCTGCCGTGGAAGGTGCCCAGAGCCGAGGCCACCGCCTCATGGAAACTGCTGCACGCCTCCTCTTCTGCACCGCCACTCGGGGCCTTACTTCCAGGCCTGTGTTCGTGCTGGGCGTGCCGTTAGCGACACGGCATGGTAAGATGCTGACTTTCTCCTCGGGCAGAGTGACTTCAGGTACGAGGTCCTCGAAGTATTCAAAGCACAGTGCTTTCCCACGGCAGCTCACACAAGGGCCATGACAAAGTCGGACTCACCCGAAATGCTGTCCTGAGGCTGTTCGAGGGCTCTGGAAATGTAGCGCTCCTCGCGGGACGTCCAGTGTGTAGCCCATCGCGCGGCACGCACAGAGGGCCTCCGCGGGTGGGGGGTTCAACCAATGGGCCTCGAAGTGCTCAGCTGCCCCACAGGGGTCTGGAGGTACTCGGTGAACTTGGAGGGAAAGTGATGCATACCCGAGGGGCCTAGGAGTCCTCCAAAGTGTACTACTTCCTTTAAAATAAAGCCTCTAAGCGACTGAGAACTCATGGAGACAGCTGCCTGCCTCCCTTTCTGCACGGCTACTAGGGGCCTACGCTGGAGGCAACTTGTCACGTTGAGGTTCCCTCTAGCTCTAGAGCTTGGCAGGCGGACCAGAGCCGCGGCCACGGAAGCACCTGGTTTAGACAGAGCAGACTCATAACGTTCCCCGAAGCACTCTGACAGGGCTAACAGGCCTGTCGAGAGCAGGGAATGTCAGGTAGCTTCAAGGCAGCATGAACGCAGCCTTCCAAACGGGAAAGCAAGGCTACTTGCAGCAGGCCCCCGTTTCCGTGGGCGCACTCAGCAGACATCCCCGTGGTTTCTCACAAGCCCAAAGAGACACAGGTCACCCTGAGTTTCCTTCCCTGAATCAACTTCTCGAAGTAGGGTGTTCTGCATCAAGCGAACTGCCTCAACCAAGGAACGCCGTAGCTGCTCCTCTGGGCCTGTGGCTATTCAAAGCCTGCAGTGCCACAGGAGGAAGGGGACGTACATGGCAGTAAGAACGCAAGCCGACTCTCTCTGGGAGGCACGGTGACTTCAGGCAGGAGGTCCTAGGTGGACTGCGAAGCAGAGGGTTTCTCTGAGTTCAGCTCAGCCTAGGGTAATGCGTAAGACTTCGACGCCATGTGGGACGTGCCAGAACGGTGTCCGTGAACGTGTGCGAGTGCTGAGTACCTTAAGCTGCTCCCAAGGGGAGTGCAGCGCGTTTCCCTACGCTGCGCATACACAGAGGAGCTCTAAAGGGCTACGGGCCTGGATGTTGCTTAGCAGACCCAGGTGGGCCTGGCGGTACTCAGTGTTCCTGCCGGGAACAGGGGGCCCGCGCCAGCCTCCTAGGTGTCCAGAAAACCCTGCTGCCGTGGAAGGTGCCCAGAGCCGAGGCCACCGCCTCATGGAAACTGCTGCACGCCTCCGCTTCTGCACCGCCACTCGGGGCCTTACTTCCAGGCCTGTGTTCGTGCTGGGCGTGCCGTTAGCGACACGGCATGGTAAGATGCTGACTTTCTCCTCGGGCAGAGTGACTTCAGGTACGAGGTCCTCGAAGTATTCAAAGCACAGTGCTTTCCCACGGCAGCTCACACAAGGGCCATGACAAAGTCGGACTCACCCGAAATGCTGTCCTGAGGCTGTTCGAGGGCTCTGGAAATGTAGCGCTCCTCGCGGGACGTTCAGTGTGTAGCCCATCGCGCGGCACGCACAGAGGGCCTCCGCGGGTGGGGGGGTTCAACCAATGGGCCTCGAAGTGCTCAGCCGCCCCACAGGGGTCTGGAGGTACTCGGTGAACTTGGAGGGAAAGTGATGCATACCCGAGGGGCCTAGGAGTCCTCCAAAGTGTACTACTTCCTTTAAAATAATGCCTCTAAACGACTGAGAACTCATGGAGACAGCTGCCTGCCTCCCTTTCTGCACGGCTACTAGGGGCCTACGCTGGAGGCAACTTGTCACGTTGAGGTTCCCTCTAGCTCTAGAGCTTGGCAGGCGGACCAGAGCCGCGGCCATGGAAGCACCTGGTTTAGACAGAGCAGACTCATAACGTTCCCCGAAGCACTCTGACAGGGCTAACAGGCCTGTCGAGAGCAGGGAATGTCAGGTAGCTTCAAGGCAGCATGAACGCAGCCTTCCAAACGGGAAAGCAAGGCTACTTGCAGCAGGCCCCCGTTTCCGTGGGCGCACTCAGCAGACATCCCCGTGGTTTCTCACAAGCCCAAAGAGACACAGGTCACCCTGAGTTTCCTTCCCTGAATCAACTTCTCGAAGTAGGGTGTTCTGCGTCAAGCGAACTGCTTCAACCAAGGAACGCCGTAGCTGCTCCTCTGGGCCTGTGGCTATTCAAAGCCTGCAGTGCCACAGGAGGAAGGGGACGTACATGGCAGTAAGAACGCAAGCCGACTCTCTCTGGGAGGCACGGTGACTTCAGGCAGGAGGTCCTAGGTGGACTGCGAAGCAGAGGGTTTCTCTGAGTTCAGCTCAGCCTAGGGTAATGCGTAAGACTTCGACGCCATGTGGGACGTGCCAGAACGGTGTCCGTGAACGTGTGCGAGTGCTGAGTACCTTACGCTGCTCCCAAGGGGAGTGCAGCGCGTTTCCCTACGCTGCGCATACACAGAGGGGCTCTAAAGGGCTACGGGCCTGGATGTTGCTTAGCAGACCCAGGTGGGCCTGGCGGTACTCAGTGTTCCTGCCGGGAACAGGGGGCCCGCGCCAGCCTCCTAGGTGTCCAGAAAACCCTGCTGCCGTTGAAGGTGCCCAGAGCCGAGGCCACCGCCTCATGGAAACTGCTGCACGCCTCCGCTTCTGCACCGCCACTCGGGGCCTTACTTCCAGGCCTGTGTTCGTGCTGGGCGTGCCGTTAGCGACACGGCATGGTAAGATGCTGACTTTCTCCTCGGGCAGAGTGACTTCAGGTACGAGGTCCTCGAAGTATTCAAAGCACAGTGCTTTCCCACGGCAGCTCACACAAGGGCCATGACAAAGTCGGACTCACCCGAAATGCTGTCCTGAGGCTGTTCGAGGGCTCTGGAAATGTAGCGCTCCTCGCGGGACGTCCAGTGTGTAGCCCATCGCGCGGCACGCACAGAGGGCCTCCGCGGGTGGGGGGTTCAACCAATGGGCCTCGAAGTGCTCAGCCGCCCCACAGGGGTCTGGAGGTACTCGGTGAACTTGGAGGGAAAGTGATGCATACCCGAGGGGCCTAGGAGTCCTCCAAAGTGTACTACTTCCTTTAAAATAAAGCCTCTAAACGACTGAGAACTCATGGAGACAGCTGCCTGCCTCCCTTTCTGCACGGCTACTAGGGGCCTACGCTGGAGGCAACTTGTCACGTTGAGGTTCCCTCTAGCTCTAGAGCTTGGCAGGCGGACCAGAGCCGCGGCCATGGAAGCACGTGGTTTAGACAGAGCAGACTCATAACGTTCCCCGAAGCACTCTGACAGGGCTAACAGGCCTGTCGAGAGCAGGGAATGTCAGGTAGCTTCAAGGCAGCATGAACGCAGCCTTCCAAATGGGAAAGCAAGGCTACTTGCAGCAGGCCCCCGTTTCCATGGGCGCACTCAGCAGACATCCCCGTGGTTTCTCACAAGCCCAAAGAGACACAGGTCACCCTGAGTTTCCTTCCCTGAATCAACTTCTCGAAGTAGGGTGTTCTGCGTCAAGCGAACTGCTTCAACCAAGGAACGCCGTAGCTGCTCCTCTGGGCCTGTGGCTATTCAAAGCCTGCAGTGCCACAGGAGGAAGGGGACGTACATGGCAGTAAGAACGCAAGCCGACTCTCTCTGGGAGGCTCGGTGACTTCAGGCAGGAGGTCCTAGGTGGACTGCGAAGCAGAGGGTTTCTCTGAGTTCAGCTCAGCCTAGGGTAATGCGTAAGACTTCGACGCCATGTGGGACGTGCCAGAACGGTATCCGTGAACGTGTGCGAGTGCTGAGTACCTTACGCTGCTCCCAAGGGGAGTGCAGCGCGTTTCCCTACGATCGGCATACACAGAGGGGCTCTAAAGGGCTACGGGCCTGGATGTTGCTTAGCAGACCCAGGTGGGCCTGGCGGTACTCAGTGTTCCTGCCGGGAACAGGGGGCCCGCGCCAGCCTCCTAGGTGTCCAGAAAACCCTGCTGCCGTGGAAGGTGCCCAGAGCCGAGGCCACCGCCTCATGGAAACTGCTGCACGCCTCCGCTTCTGCACCGCCACTCGGGGCCTTACTTCCAGGCCTGTGTTCGTGCTGGGCGTGCCGTTAGCGACACGGCATGGTAAGATGCTGACTTTCTCCTCGGGCAGAGTGACTTCAGGTACGAGGTCCTCGAAGTATTCAAAGCACAGTGCTTTCCCACGGCAGCTCACACAAGGGCCATGACAAAGTCGGACTCACCCGAAATGCTGTCCTGAGGCTGTTCGAGGGCTCTGGAAATGTAGCGCTCCTCGCGGGACGTCCAGTGTGTAGCCCATCGCGCGGCACGCACAGAGGGCCTCCGCGGGTGGGGGGTTCAACCAATGGGCCTCGAAGTGCTCAGCCGCCCCACAGGGGTCTGGAGGTACTTGGTGAACTTGGAGGGAAAGTGATGCATACCCGAGGGGCCTAGGAGTCCTCCAAAGTGTACTACTTCCTTTAAAATAAAGCCTCTAAGCGACTGAGAACTCATGGAGACAGCTGCCTGCCTCCCTTTCTGCACGGCTACTAGGGGCCTACGCTGGAGGCAACTTGTCACGTTGAGGTTCCCTCTAGCTCTAGAGCTTGGCAGGCGGACCAGAGCCGCGGCCACGGAAGCACCTGGTTTAGACAGAGCAGACTCATAACGTTCCCCGAAGCACTCTGACAGGGCTAACAAGCCTGTCGAGAGCAGGGAATGTCAGGTAGCTTCAAGGCAGCATGAACGCAGCCTTCCAAACGGGAAAGCAAGGCTACTTGCAGCAGGCCCCCGTTTCCGTGGGCGCACTCAGCAGACATCCCCGTGGTTTCTCACAAGCCCAAAGAGACACAGGTCACCCTGAGTTTCCTTCCCTGAATCAACTTCTCGAAGTAGGGTGTTCTGCATCAAGCGAACTGCCTCAACCAAGGAACGCCGTAGCTGCTCCTCTGGGCCTGTGGCTATTCAAAGCCTGCAGTGCCACAGGAGGAAGGGGACGTACATGGCAGTAAGAACGCAAGCCGACTCTCTCTGGGAGGCACGGTGACTTCAGGCAGGAGGTCCTAGGTGGACTGCGAAGCAGAGGGTTTCTCTGAGTTCAGCTCAGCCTAGGGTAATGCGTAAGACTTCGACGCCATGTGGGACGTGCCAGAACGGTGTCCGTGAACGTGTGCGAGTGCTGAGTACCTTACGCTGCTCCCAAGGGGAGTGCAGCGCGTTTCCCTACGATCGGCATACACAGAGGGGCTCTAAAGGGCTACGGGCCTGGATGTTGCTTAGCAGACCCAGGTGGGTCTGGCGGTACTCAGTGTTCCTGCCGGGAACAGGGGGCCCGCGCCAGCCTCCTAGGTGTCCAGAAAACCCTGCTGCCGTGGAAGGTGCCCAGAGCCGAGGCCACCGCCTCATGGAAACTGCTGCACGCCTCCGCTTCTGCACCGCCACTCGGGGCCTTACTTCCAGGCCTGTGTTCGTGCTGGGCGTGCCGTTAGCGACACGGCATGGTAAGATGCTGACTTTCTCCTGGGGCAGAGTGACTTCAGGTACAATGTCCTCGAAGTATTCAAAGCACAGTGCTTTCCCACGGCAGCTCACACAAGGGCCATGACAAAGTCGGACTCACCCGAAATGCTGTCCTGAGGCTGTTCGAGGGCTCTGGAAATGTAGCGCTCCTCGCGGGACGTCCAGTGTGTAGCCCATCGCGCGGCACGCACAGAGGGCCTCCGCGGGTGGGGGGTTCAACCAATGGGCCTCGAAGTGCTCAGCCGCCCCACAGGGGTCTGGAGGTACTCGGTGA
>NW_027136214.1:0-77634 GCF_039906515.1 Pseudorca crassidens | reverse complement strand
TGAGCAAATGAAGACCCTTTGAAGTCATATTGCATGGTACCCATTCCACGGGTTTCAACTACCCAGGTTTAAGGTATTCTTCCTTCAGCTAAAACATGCATGTGGAACCTAGAGTATGATCAACCATGTGATCGGGAGACGTGTTCAAATATGTCTCAGTTTTCGTACCCTGGTACTCGGGTGCAACATTCCAGACGCTTTACTAACACCCTCCCGACTTGGAGAGTCAGTCCCTTTAACCTCCTGTTTGGCCCAGTTTGCAATTTCTGTGGAAGATGAACAGGAATAGCGAGAACCAATGAGAGACTAGCTGGAGGTGTCTGGACGGGCAAATTTAACTCTCATTTCCCACCAGGAAGAGGAATTAACCAAAGGCTCAGCGTGCCGTGCCGGAACCAGATTAGGGCCTGAAGCCATCCTGCGGTGTTGCGGCCAGCTCAAAAGAAAGCGAGTTGAAGAAAGGAGCTCAGGGGCACTGTAATTCACAAACCTGCAGAGTTATAAATGACAGCTATCGTCCAAAAATATACTGAAGTAAGGCTGCCAAGAGGACTTGAAAGCGGGGCAGAATTGCAGGAAACCGATTTCAGGAGGTAGACTGGAATTGCATTGAAAGCATAGGAAAAGAGGCAGAACGTCCACCATGATGCACTTGGCCAAAAAGGGCGTATGCGTTTTTTCCTGAATATATTCAGGAAGAAACGCATACGCCCTTTTTGGCCAACCAAGCAAGCTTGCAAAGGAAATCTGCACTACAATGAAGTCTCACTTCCCCCCGGTCAAAAGGGCCATCTGAAAAAAGTGTAAAATCCAGAAAGGCAGGACAGGCCATGGAGAACTGGGAGCCTTGTTATGCTGATGGGCGGGATGTAAATTGCCAACAGACACTCGGGAGAAGTGTATGGTGTTTCCTGAAACATCTAAAAAACAAAGCAACAGAGCCTAGGGCACTTCCACTTATGGTCCTATAGCTTAGGGAAATTAAAATCAAAAAGACACAGCCACCCCAAAGTTTGGGACGCCTCTGTTTACAAGAACCTCGTTTACAGTACAAGTTCAACATCGCAGAAAGTGAAAAATGGATAAAGAAGTTGTGGTATTTACTTACAAAGCAATATCACTCAGCAATGAAATCTATGTCATCAGGCCCTTAGCAGCACAATGAGTGGATTCAGGTATGATGATTCTAACTGAAATAAGTCACACAGAAAAAGAAACATCATAAGATATCAGTAATACACGGAATGTAAACTTGGCTACACAGGAACTGAATTACAGAACAGAACAGGGTCTCAAATTTAGAAAACCAACTTATGCTTGCTTAAGGGTAAAGGTGAGTTGGGGTGCTGCATAAAACCAGAGATTGAAATGAGCACAGATAAAGTTCCTTAAGCCAAATATGGAATAGACAAGAGCTACTCCTTGCTCAACGAAATGGACTCAACACCGCATATTAAATGCCTAAGAATGTACCTGACTAGTAAGTATCTTAAAACCTATGGATTGCTATGTCTCCGAAAGAGAATCAAGCATGTGTACAGGGGCATAAACGCAGCAGTGATAGGATTGGAGAGGTTCGGTGAGCAAATGAAGACCCTTTGAAGTCATATTGCATGGTACCCATTCCACGGGTTTCAACTACCCAGGTTTAAGGTATTCTTCCTTCAGCTAAAACATGCATGTGGAACCTAGAGTATGATCAACCATGTGATCGGGAGACGTGTTCAAATATGTCTCAGTTTTCGTACCCTGGTACTCGGGTGCAACATTCCAGACGCTTTACTAACACCCTCCCGACTTGGAGAGTCAGTCCCTTTAACCTCCTGTTTGGCCCAGTTTGCAATTTCTGCGGAAGATGAACAGGAATAGCGAGAACCAATGAGAGACTAGCTGGAGGTGTCTGGACGGGCAAATTTAACTCTCATTTCCCACCAGGAAGAGGAATTAACCAAAGGCTCAGCGTGCCGTGCCGGAACCAGATTAGGGCCTGAAGCCATCCTGCGGTGTTGCGGCCAGCTCAAAAGAAAGCGAGTTGAAGAAAGGAGCTCAGGGGCACTGTAATTCACAAACCTGCAGAGTTATAAATGACAGCTATCGTCCAAAAATATACTGAAGTAAGGCTGCCAAGAGGACTTGAAAGCGGGGCAGAATTGCAGGAAACCGATTTCAGGAGGTAGACTGGAATTGCATTGAAAGCATAGGAAAAGAGGCAGAACGTCCACAATGATGCACTTGGCCAAAAAGGGCGTATGCGTTTTTTCCTGAATATATTCAGGAAAAAACGCATACGCCCTTTTTGGCCAACCAAGCAAGCTTGCAAAGGAAATCTGCACTACAATGAAGTCTCACTTCCCCCCGGTCAAAAGGGCCATCTGAAAAAAGTGTAAAATCCAGAAAGGCAGGACAGGCCATGGAGAACTGGGAGCCTTGTTATGCTGATGGGCGGGATGTAAATTGCCAACAGACACTCGGGAGAAGTGTATGGTGTTTCCTGAAACATCTAAAAAACAAAGCAACAGAGCCTAGGGCACTTCCACTTATGGTCCTATAGCTTAGGGAAATTAAAATCAAAAAGACACAGCCACCCCAAAGTTTGGGACGCCTCTGTTTACAAGAACCTCGTTTACAGTACAAGTTCAACATCGCAGAAAGTGAAAAATGGATAAAGAAGTTGTGGTATTTACTTACAAAGCAATATCACTCAGCAATGAAATCTATGTCATCAGGCCCTTAGCAGCACAATGAGTGGATTCAGGTATGATGATTCTAACTGAAATAAGTCACACAGAAAAAGAAACATCATAAGATATCAGTAATACACGGAATGTAAACTTGGCTACACAGGAACTGAATTACAGAACAGAACAGGGTCTCAAATTTAGAAAACCAACTTATGCTTGCTTAAGGGTAAAGGTGAGTTGGGGTGCTGCATAAAACCAGAGATTGAAATGAGCACAGATAAAGTTCCTTAAGCCAAATATGGAATAGACAAGAGCTACTCCTTGCTCAACGAAATGGACTCAACACCGCATATTAAATGCCTAAGAATGTACCTGACTAGTAAGTATCTTAAAACCTATGGATTGCTATGTCTCCGAAAGAGAATCAAGCATGTGTACAGGGGCATAAACGCAGCAGTGATAGGATTGGAGAGGTTCGGTGAGCAAATGAAGACCCTTTGAAGTCATATTGCATGGTACCCATTCCACGGGTTTCAACTACCCAGGTTTAAGGTATTCTTCCTTCAGCTAAAACATGCATGTGGAACCTAGAGTATGATCAACCATGTGATCGGGAGACGTGTTCAAATATGTCTCAGTTTTCGTACCCTGGTACTCGGGTGCAACATTCCAGACGCTTTACTAACACCCTCCCGACTTGGAGAGTCAGTCCCTTTAACCTCCTGTTTGGCCCAGTTTGCAATTTCTGCGGAAGATGAACAGGAATAGCGAGAACCAATGAGAGACTAGCTGGAGGTGTCTGGACGGGCAAATTTAACTCTCATTTCCCACCAGGAAGAGGAATTAACCAAAGGCTCAGCGTGCCGTGCCGGAACCAGATTAGGGCCTGAAGCCATCCTGCGGTGTTGCGGCCAGCTCAAAAGAAAGCGAGTTGAAGAAAGGAGCTCAGGGGCACTGTAATTCACAAACCTGCAGAGTTATAAATGACAGCTATCGTCCAAAAATATACTGAAGTAAGGCTGCCAAGAGGACTTGAAAGCGGGGCAGAATTGCAGGAAACCGATTTCAGGAGGTAGACTGGAATTGCATTGAAAGCATAGGAAAAGAGGCAGAACGTCCACCATGATGCACTTGGCCAAAAAGGGCGTATGCGTTTTTTCCTGAATATATTCAGGAAAAAACGCATACGCCCTTTTTGGCCAACCAAGCAAGCTTGCAAAGGAAATCTGCACTACAATGAAGTCTCACTTCCCCCCGGTCAAAAGGGCCATCTGAAAAAAGTGTAAAATCCAGAAAGGCAGGACAGGCCATGGAGAACTGGGAGCCTTGTTATGCTGATGGGCGGGATGTAAATTGCCAACAGACACTCGGGAGAAGTGTATGGTGTTTCCTGAAACATCTAAAAAACAAAGCAACAGAGCCTAGGGCACTTCCACTTATGGTCCTATAGCTTAGGGAAATTAAAATCAAAAAGACACAGCCACCCCAAAGTTTGGGACGCCTCTGTTTACAAGAACCTCGTTTACAGTACAAGTTCAACATCGCAGAAAGTGAAAAATGGATAAAGAAGTTGTGGTATTTACTTACAAAGCAATATCACTCAGCAATGAAATCTATGTCATCAGGCCCTTAGCAGCACAATGAGTGGATTCAGGTATGATGATTCTAACTGAAATAAGTCACACAGAAAAAGAAACATCATAAGATATCAGTAATACACGGAATGTAAACTTGGCTACACAGGAACTGAATTACAGAACAGAACAGGGTCTCAAATTTAGAAAACCAACTTATGCTTGCTTAAGGGTAAAGGTGAGTTGGGGTGCTGCATAAAACCAGAGATTGAAATGAGCACAGATAAAGTTCCTTAAGCCAAATATGGAATAGACAAGAGCTACTCCTTGCTCAACGAAATGGACTCAACACCGCATATTAAATGCCTAAGAATGTACCTGACTAGTAAGTATCTTAAAACCTATGGATTGCTATGTCTCCGAAAGAGAATCAAGCATGTGTACAGGGGCATAAACGCAGCAGTGATAGGATTGGAGAGGTTCGGTGAGCAAATGAAGACCCTTTGAAGTCATATTGCATGGTACCCATTCCACGGGTTTCAACTACCCAGGTTTAAGGTATTCTTCCTTCAGCTAAAACATGCATGTGGAACCTAGAGTATGATCAACCATGTGATCGGGAGACGTGTTCAAATATGTCTCAGTTTTCGTACCCTGGTACTCGGGTGCAACATTCCAGACGCTTTACTAACACCCTCCCGACTTGGAGAGTCAGTCCCTTTAACCTCCTGTTTGGCCCAGTTTGCAATTTCTGCGGAAGATGAACAGGAATAGCGAGAACCAATGAGAGACTAGCTGGAGGTGTCTGGACGGGCAAATTTAACTCTCATTTCCCACCAGGAAGAGGAATTAACCAAAGGCTCAGCGTGCCGTGCCGGAACCAGATTAGGGCCTGAAGCCATCCTGCGGTGTTGCGGCCAGCTCAAAAGAAAGCGAGTTGAAGAAAGGAGCTCAGGGGCACTGTAATTCACAAACCTGCAGAGTTATAAATGACAGCTATCGTCCAAAAATATACTGAAGTAAGGCTGCCAAGAGGACTTGAAAGCGGGGCAGAATTGCAGGAAACCGATTTCAGGAGGTAGACTGGAATTGCATTGAAAGCATAGGAAAAGAGGCAGAACGTCCACAATGATGCACTTGGCCAAAAAGGGCGTATGCGTTTTTTCCTGAATATATTCAGGAAAAAACGCATACGCCCTTTTTGGCCAACCAAGCAAGCTTGCAAAGGAAATCTGCACTACAATGAAGTCTCACTTGCCCCCGGTCAAAAGGGCCAACTGAAAAAAGTGTAAAATCCAGAAAGGCAGGACAGGCCATGGAGAACTGGGAGCCTTGTTATGCTGATGGGCGGGATGTAAATTGCCAACAGACACTCGGGAGAAGTGTATGGTGTTTCCTGAAACATCTAAAAAACAAAGCAACAGAGCCTAGGGCACTTCCACTTATGGTCCTATAGCTTAGGGAAATTAAAATCAAAAAGACACAGCCACCCCAAAGTTTGGGATGCCTCTGTTTACAAGAACCTCGTTTACCGTACAAGTTCAACATCTCAGAAAGTGAAAAATGGATAAAGAAGTTGTGGTATTTACTTACAAAGCAATATCACTCAGCAATGAAATCTATGTCATCAGGCCCTTAGCAGCACAATGAGTGGATTCAGGTATGATGATTCTAACTGAAATAAGTCACACAGAAAAAGAAACATCATAAGATATCAGTAATACACGGAATGTAAACTTGGCTACACAGGAACTGAATTACAGAACAGAACAGGGTCTCAAATTTAGAAAACCAACTTATGCTTGCTTAAGGGTAAAGGTGAGTTGGGGTGCTGCATAAAACCAGAGATTGAAATGAGCACAGATAAAGTTCCTTAAGCCAAATATGGAATAGACAAGAGCTACTCCTTGCTCAACGAAATGGACTCAACACCGCATATTAAATGCCTAAGAATGTACCTGACTAGTAAGTATCTTAAAACCTATGGATTGCTATGTCTCCGAAAGAGAATCAAGCATGTGTACAGGGGCATAAACGCAGCAGTGATAGGATTGGAGAGGTTCGGTGAGCAAATGAAGACCCTTTGAAGTCATATTGCATGGTACCCATTCCACGGGTTTCAACTACCCAGGTTTAAGGTATTCTTCCTTCAGCTAAAACATGCATGTGGAACCTAGAGTATGATCAACCATGTGATCGGGAGACGTGTTCAAATATGTCTCAGTTTTCGTACCCTGGTACTCGGGTGCAACATTCCAGACGCTTTACTAACACCCTCCCGACTTGGAGAGTCAGTCCCTTTAACCTCCTGTTTGGCCCAGTTTGCAATTTCTGCGGAAGATGAACAGGAATAGCGAGAACCAATGAGAGACTAGCTGGAGGTGTCTGGACGGGCAAATTTAACTCTCATTTCCCACCACGAAAAGGAATTAACCAAAGGCTCAGCGTGCCGTGCCGGAACCAGATTAGGGCCTGAAGCCATCCTGCGGTGTTGCGGCCAGCTCAAAAGAAAGCGAGTTGAAGAAAGGAGCTCAGGGGCACTGTAATTCACAAACCTGCAGAGTTATAAATGACAGCTATCGTCCAAAAATATACTGAAGTAAGGCTGCCAAGAGGACTTGAAAGCGGGGCAGAATTGCAGGAAACCGATTTCAGGAGGTAGACTGGAATTGCATTGAAAGCATAGGAAAAGAGGCAGAACGTCCACAATGATGCACTTGGCCAAAAAGGGCGTATGCGTTTTTTCCTGAATATATTCAGGAAAAAACGCATACGCCCTTTTTGGCCAACCAAGCAAGCTTGCAAAGGAAATCTGCACTACAATGAAGTCTCACTTGCCCCCGGTCAAAAGGGCCATCTGAAAAAAGTGTAAAATCCAGAAAGGCAGGACAGGCCATGGAGAACTGGGAGCCTTGTTATGCTGATGGGCGGGATGTAAATTGCCAACAGACACTCGGGAGAAGTGTATGGTGTTTCCTGAAACATCTAAAAAACAAAGCAACAGAGCCTAGGGCACTTCCACTTATGGTCCTATAGCTTAGGGAAATTAAAATCAAAAAGACACAGCCACCCCAAAGTTTGGGACGCCTCTGTTTACAAGAACCTCGTTTACCGTACAAGTTCAACATCTCAGAAAGTGAAAAATGGATAAAGAAGTTGTGGTATTTACTTACAAAGCAATATCACTCAGCAATGAAATCTATGTCATCAGGCCCTTAGCAGCACAATGAGTGGATTCAGGTATGATGATTCTAACTGAAATAAGTCACACAGAAAAAGAAACATCATAAGATATCAGTAATACACGGAATGTAAACTTGGCTACACAGGAACTGAATTACAGAACAGAACAGGGTCTCAAATTTAGAAAACCAACTTATGCTTGCTTAAGGGTAAAGGTGAGTTGGGGTGCTGCATAAAACCAGAGATTGAAATGAGCACAGATAAAGTTCCTTAAGCCAAATATGGAATAGACAAGAGCTACTCCTTGCTCAACGAAATGGACTCAACACCGCATATTAAATGCCTAAGAATGTACCTGACTAGTAAGTATCTTAAAACCTATGGATTGCTATGTCTCCGAAAGAGAATCAAGCATGTGTACAGGGGCATAAACGCAGCAGTGATAGGATTGGAGAGGTTCGGTGAGCAAATGAAGACCCTTTGAAGTCATATTGCATGGTACCCATTCCACGGGTTTCAACTACCCAGGTTTAAGGTATTCTTCCTTCAGCTAAAACATGCATGTGGAACCTAGAGTATGATCAACCATGTGATCGGGAGACGTGTTCAAATATGTCTCAGTTTTCGTACCCTGGTACTCGGGTGCAACATTCCAGACGCTTTACTAACACCCTCCCGACTTGGAGAGTCAGTCCCTTTAACCTCCTGTTTGGCCCAGTTTGCAATTTCTGTGGAAGATGAACAGGAATAGCGAGAACCAATGAGAGACTAGCTGGAGGTGTCTGGACGGGCAAATTTAACTCTCATTTCCCACCAGGAAGAGGAATTAACCAAAGGCTCAGCGTGCCGTGCCGGAACCAGATTAGGGCCTGAAGCCATCCTGCGGTGTTGCGGCCAGCTCAAAAGAAAGCGAGTTGAAGAAAGGAGCTCAGGGGCACTGTAATTCACAAACCTGCAGAGTTATAAATGACAGCTATCGTCCAAAAATATACTGAAGTAAGGCTGCCAAGAGGACTTGAAAGCGGGGCAGAATTGCAGGAAACCGATTTCAGGAGGTAGACTGGAATTGCATTGAAAGCATAGGAAAAGAGGCAGAACGTCCACCATGATGCACTTGGCCAAAAAGGGCGTATGCGTTTTTTCCTGAATATATTCAGGAAGAAACGCATACGCCCTTTTTGGCCAACCAAGCAAGCTTGCAAAGGAAATCTGCACTACAATGAAGTCTCACTTCCCCCCGGTCAAAAGGGCCATCTGAAAAAAGTGTAAAATCCAGAAAGGCAGGACAGGCCATGGAGAACTGGGAGCCTTGTTATGCTGATGGGCGGGATGTAAATTGCCAACAGACACTCGGGAGAAGTGTATGGTGTTTCCTGAAACATCTAAAAAACAAAGCAACAGAGCCTAGGGCACTTCCACTTATGGTCCTATAGCTTAGGGAAATTAAAATCAAAAAGACACAGCCACCCCAAAGTTTGGGACGCCTCTGTTTACAAGAACCTCGTTTACAGTACAAGTTCAACATCGCAGAAAGTGAAAAATGGATAAAGAAGTTGTGGTATTTACTTACAAAGCAATATCACTCAGCAATGAAATCTATGTCATCAGGCCCTTAGCAGCACAATGAGTGGATTCAGGTATGATGATTCTAACTGAAATAAGTCACACAGAAAAAGAAACATCATAAGATATCAGTAATACACGGAATGTAAACTTGGCTACACAGGAACTGAATTACAGAACAGAACAGGGTCTCAAATTTAGAAAACCAACTTATGCTTGCTTAAGGGTAAAGGTGAGTTGGGGTGCTGCATAAAACCAGAGATTGAAATGAGCACAGATAAAGTTCCTTAAGCCAAATATGGAATAGACAAGAGCTACTCCTTGCTCAACGAAATGGACTCAACACCGCATATTAAATGCCTAAGAATGTACCTGACTAGTAAGTATCTTAAAACCTATGGATTGCTATGTCTCCGAAAGAGAATCAAGCATGTGTACAGGGGCATAAACGCAGCAGTGATAGGATTGGAGAGGTTCGGTGAGCAAATGAAGACCCTTTGAAGTCATATTGCATGGTACCCATTCCACGGGTTTCAACTACCCAGGTTTAAGGTATTCTTCCTTCAGCTAAAACATGCATGTGGAACCTAGAGTATGATCAACCATGTGATCGGGAGACGTGTTCAAATATGTCTCAGTTTTCGTACCCTGGTACTCGGGTGCAACATTCCAGACGCTTTACTAACACCCTCCCGACTTGGAGAGTCAGTCCCTTTAACCTCCTGTTTGGCCCAGTTTGCAATTTCTGCGGAAGATGAACAGGAATAGCGAGAACCAATGAGAGACTAGCTGGAGGTGTCTGGACGGGCAAATTTAACTCTCATTTCCCACCAGGAAGAGGAATTAACCAAAGGCTCAGCGTGCCGTGCCGGAACCAGATTAGGGCCTGAAGCCATCCTGCGGTGTTGCGGCCAGCTCAAAAGAAAGCGAGTTGAAGAAAGGAGCTCAGGGGCACTGTAATTCACAAACCTGCAGAGTTATAAATGACAGCTATCGTCCAAAAATATACTGAAGTAAGGCTGCCAAGAGGACTTGAAAGCGGGGCAGAATTGCAGGAAACCGATTTCAGGAGGTAGACTGGAATTGCATTGAAAGCATAGGAAAAGAGGCAGAACGTCCACCATGATGCACTTGGCCAAAAAGGGCGTATGCGTTTTTTCCTGAATATATTCAGGAAAAAACGCATACGCCCTTTTTGGCCAACCAAGCAAGCTTGCAAAGGAAATCTGCACTACAATGAAGTCTCACTTCCCCCCGGTCAAAAGGGCCATCTGAAAAAAGTGTAAAATCCAGAAAGGCAGGACAGGCCATGGAGAACTGGGAGCCTTGTTATGCTGATGGGCGGGATGTAAATTGCCAACAGACACTTGGGAGAAGTGTATGGTGTTTCCTGAAACATCTAAAAAACAAAGCAACAGAGCCTAGGGCACTTCCACTTATGGTCCTATAGCTTAGGGAAATTAAAATCAAAAAGACACAGCCACCCCAAAGTTTGGGACGCCTCTGTTTACAAGAACCTCGTTTACAGTACAAGTTCAACATCGCAGAAAGTGAAAAATGGATAAAGAAGTTGTGGTATTTACTTACAAAGCAATATCACTCAGCAATGAAATCTATGTCATCAGGCCCTTAGCAGCACAATGAGTGGATTCAGGTATGATGATTCTAACTGAAATAAGTCACACAGAAAAAGAAACATCATAAGATATCAGTAATACACGGAATGTAAACTTGGCTACACAGGAACTGAATTACAGAACAGAACAGGGTCTCAAATTTAGAAAACCAACTTATGCTTGCTTAAGGGTAAAGGTGAGTTGGGGTGCTGCATAAAACCAGAGATTGAAATGAGCACAGATAAAGTTCCTTAAGCCAAATATGGAATAGACAAGAGCTACTCCTTGCTCAACGAAATGGACTCAACACCGCATATTAAATGCCTAAGAATGTACCTGACTAGTAAGTATCTTAAAACCTATGGATTGCTATGTCTCCGAAAGAGAATCAAGCATGTGTACAGGGGCATAAACGCAGCAGTGATAGGATTGGAGAGGTTCGGTGAGCAAATGAAGACCCTTTGAAGTCATATTGCATGGTACCCATTCCACGGGTTTCAACTACCCAGGTTTAAGGTATTCTTCCTTCAGCTAAAACATGCATGTGGAACCTAGAGTATGATCAACCATGTGATCGGGAGACGTGTTCAAATATGTCTCAGTTTTCGTACCCTGGTACTCGGGTGCAACATTCCAGACGCTTTACTAACACCCTCCCGACTTGGAGAGTCAGTCCCTTTAACCTCCTGTTTGGCCCAGTTTGCAATTTCTGCGGAAGATGAACAGGAATAGCGAGAACCAATGAGAGACTAGCTGGAGGTGTCTGGACGGGCAAATTTAACTCTCATTTCCCACCAGGAAGAGGAATTAACCAAAAGCTCAGCGTGCCGTGCCGGAACCAGATTAGGGCCTGAAGCCATCCTGCGGTGTTGCGGCCAGCTCAAAAGAAAGCGAGTTGAAGAAAGGAGCTCAGGGGCACTGTAATTCACAAACCTGCAGAGTTATAAATGACAGCTATCGTCCAAAAATATACTGAAGTAAGGCTGCCAAGAGGACTTGAAAGCGGGGCAGAATTGCAGGAAACCGATTTCAGGAGGTAGACTGGAATTGCATTGAAAGCATAGGAAAAGAGGCAGAACGTCCACCATGATGCACTTGGCCAAAAAGGGCGTATGCGTTTTTTCCTGAATATATTCAGGAAAAAACGCATACGCCCTTTTTGGCCAACCAAGCAAGCTTGCAAAGGAAATCTGCACTACAATGAAGTCTCACTTCCCCCCGGTCAAAAGGGCCATCTGAAAAAAGTGTAAAATCCAGAAAGGCAGGACAGGCCATGGAGAACTGGGAGCCTTGTTATGCTGATGGGCGGGATGTAAATTGCCAACAGACACTCGGGAGAAGTGTATGGTGTTTCCTGAAACATCTAAAAAACAAAGCAACAGAGCCTAGGGCACTTCCACTTATGGTCCTATAGCTTAGGGAAATTAAAATCAAAAAGACACAGCCACCCCAAAGTTTGGGACGCCTCTGTTTACAAGAACCTCGTTTACAGTACAAGTTCAACATCGCAGAAAGTGAAAAATGGATAAAGAAGTTGTGGTATTTACTTACAAAGCAATATCACTCAGCAATGAAATCTATGTCATCAGGCCCTTAGCAGCACAATGAGTGGATTCAGGTATGATGATTCTAACTGAAATAAGTCACACAGAAAAAGAAACATCATAAGATATCAGTAATACACGGAATGTAAACTTGGCTACACAGGAACTGAATTACAGAACAGAACAGGGTCTCAAATTTAGAAAACCAACTTATGCTTGCTTAAGGGGAAAGGTGAGTTGGGGTGCTGCATAAAACCAGAGATTGAAATGAGCACAGATAAAGTTCCTTAAGCCAAATATGGAATAGACAAGAGCTACTCCTTGCTCAACGAAATGGACTCAACACCGCATATTAAATGCCTAAGAATGTACCTGACTAGTAAGTATCTTAAAACCTATGGATTGCTATGTCTCCGAAAGAGAATCAAGCATGTGTACAGGGGCATAAACGCAGCAGTGATAGGATTGGAGAGGTTCGGTGAGCAAATGAAGACCCTTTGAAGTCATATTGCATGGTACCCATTCCACGGGTTTCAACTACCCAGGTTTAAGGTATTCTTCCTTCAGCTAAAACATGCATGTGGAACCTAGAGTATGATCAACCATGTGATCGGGAGACGTGTTCAAATATGTCTCAGTTTTCGTACCCTGGTACTCGGGTGCAACATTCCAGACGCTTTACTAACACCCTCCCGACTTGGAGAGTCAGTCCCTTTAACCTCCTGTTTGGCCCAGTTTGCAATTTCTGCGGAAGATGAACAGGAATAGCGAGAACCAATGAGAGACTAGCTGGAGGTGTCTGGACGGGCAAATTTAACTCTCATTTCCCACCAGGAAGAGGAATTAACCAAAGGCTCAGCGTGCCGTGCCGGAACCAGATTAGGGCCTGAAGCCATCCTGCGGTGTTGCGGCCAGCTCAAAAGAAAGCGAGTTGAAGAAAGGAGCTCAGGGGCACTGTAATTCACAAACCTGCAGAGTTATAAATGACAGCTATCGTCCAAAAATATACTGAAGTAAGGCTGCCAAGAGGACTTGAAAGCGGGGCAGAATTGCAAGAAACCGATTTCAGGAGGTAGACTGGAATTGCATTGAAAGCATAGGAAAAGAGGCAGAACGTCCACAATGATGCACTTGGCCAAAAAGGGCGTATGCGTTTTTTCCTGAATATATTCAGGAAAAAACGCATACGCCCTTTTTGGCCAACCAAGCAAGCTTGCAAAGGAAATCTGCACTACAATGAAGTCTCACTTGCCCCCGGTCAAAAGGGCCAACTGAAAAAAGTGTAAAATCCAGAAAGGCAGGACAGGCCATGGAGAACTGGGAGCCTTGTTATGCTGATGGGCGGGATGTAAATTGCCAACAGACACTCGGGAGAAGTGTATGGTGTTTCCTGAAACATCTAAAAAACAAAGCAACAGAGCCTAGGGCACTTCCACTTATGGTCCTATAGCTTAGGGAAATTAAAATCAAAAAGACACAGCCACCCCAAAGTTTGGGACGCCTCTGTTTACAAGAACCTCGTTTACCGTACAAGTTCAACATCTCAGAAAGTGAAAAATGGATAAAGAAGTTGTGGTATTTACTTACAAAGCAATATCACTCAGCAATGAAATCTATGTCATCAGGCCCTTAGCAGCACAATGAGTGGATTCAGGTATGATGATTCTAACTGAAATAAGTCACACAGAAAAAGAAACATCATAAGATATCAGTAATACACGGAATGTAAACTTGGCTACACAGGAACTGAATTACAGAACAGAACAGGGTCTCAAATTTAGAAAACCAACTTATGCTTGCTTAAGGGGAAAGGTGAGTTGGGGTGCTGCATAAAACCAGAGATTGAAATGAGCACAGATAAAGTTCCTTAAGCCAAATATGGAATAGACAAGAGCTACCTCTTGCTCAACGAAATGGACTCAACACCACATATTAAATGCCTAAGAATGTACCTGACTAGTAAGTATCTTAAAACCTATGGATTGCTATGTCTCCGAAAGAGAATCAAGCATGTGTACAGGGGCATAAACGCAGCAGTGATAGGATTGGAGAGGTTCGGTGAGCAAATGAAGACCCTTTGAAGTCATATTGCATGGTACCCATTCCACGGGTTTCAACTACCCAGGTTTAAGGTATTCTTCCTTCAGCTAAAACATGCATGTGGAACCTAGAGTATGATCAACCATGTGATCGGGAGACGTGTTCAAATATGTCTCAGTTTTCGTACCCTGGTACTCGGGTGCAACATTCCAGACGCTTTACTAACACCCTCCCGACTTGGAGAGTCAGTCCCTTTAACCTCCTGTTTGGCCCAGTTTGCAATTTCTGCGGAAGATGAACAGGAATAGCGAGAACCAATGAGAGACTAGCTGGAGGTGTCTGGACGGGCAAATTTAACTCTCATTTCCCACCAGGAAGAGGAATTAACCAAAGGCTCAGCGTGCCGTGCCGGAACCAGATTAGGGCCTGAAGCCATCCTGCGGTGTTGCGGCCAGCTCAAAAGAAAGCGAGTTGAAGAAAGGAGCTCAGGGGCACTGTAATTCACAAACCTGCAGAGTTATAAATGACAGCTATCGTCCAAAAATATACTGAAGTAAGGCTGCCAAGAGGACTTGAAAGCGGGGCAGAATTGCAGGAAACCGATTTCAGGAGGTAGACTGGAATTGCATTGAAAGCATAGGAAAAGAGGCAGAACGTCCACAATGATGCACTTGGCCAAAAAGGGCGTATGCGTTTTTTCCTGAATATATTCAGGAAAAAACGCATACGCCCTTTTTGGCCAACCAAGCAAGCTTGCAAAGGAAATCTGCACTACAATGAAGTCTCACTTCCCCCCGGTCAAAAGGGCCATCTGAAAAAAGTGTAAAATCCAGAAAGGCAGGACAGGCCATGGAGAAATGGGAGCCTTGTTATGCTGATGGGCGGGATGTAAATTGCCAACAGACACTCGGGAGAAGTGTATGGTGTTTCCTGAAACATCTAAAAAACAAAGCAACAGAGCCTAGGGCACTTCCACTTATGGTCCTATAGCTTAGGGAAATTAAAATCAAAAAGACACAGCCACCCCAAAGTTTGGGACGCCTCTGTTTACAAGAACCTCGTTTACCGTACAAGTTCAACATCGCAGAAAGTGAAAAATGGATAAAGAAGTTGTGGTATTTACTTACAAAGCAATATCACTCAGCAATGAAATCTATGTCATCAGGCCCTTAGCAGCACAATGAGTGGATTCAGGTATGATGATTCTAACTGAAATAAGTCACACAGAAAAAGAAACATCATAAGATATCAGTAATACATGGAATGTAAACTTGGCTACACAGGAACTGAATTACAGAACAGAACAGGGTCTCAAATTTAGAAAACCAACTTATGCTTGCTTAAGGGTAAAGGTGAGTTGGGGTGCTGCATAAAACCAGAGATTGAAATGAGCACAGATAAAGTTCCTTAAGCCAAATATGGAATAGACAAGAGCTACCTCTTGCTCAACGAAATGGACTCAACACCGCATATTAAATGCCTAAGAATGTACCTGACGAGTAAGTATCTTAAAACCTATGGATTGCTATGTCTCCGAAAGAGAATCAAGCATGTGTACAGGGGCATAAACGCAGCAGTGATAGGATTGGAGAGGTTCGGTGAGCAAATGAAGACCCTTTGAAGTCATATTGCATGGTACCCATTCCACGGGTTTCAACTACCCAGGTTTAAGGTATTCTTCCTTCAGCTAAAACATGCATGTGGAACCTAGAGTATGATCAACCATGTGATCGGGAGACGTGTTCAAATATGTCTCAGTTTTCGTACCCTGGTACTCGGGTGCAACATTCCAGACGCTTTACTAACACCCTCCCGACTTGGAGAGTCAGTCCCTTTAACCTCCTGTTTGGCCCAGTTTGCAATTTCTGCGGAAGATGAACAGGAATAGCGAGAACCAATGAGAGACTAGCTGGAGGTGTCTGGACGGGCAAATTTAACTCTCATTTCCCACCAGGAAGAGGAATTAACCAAAGGCTCAGCGTGCCGTGCCGGAACCAGATTAGGGCCTGAAGCCATCCTGCGGTGTTGCGGCCAGCTCAAAAGAAAGCGAGTTGAAGAAAGGAGCTCAGGGGCACTGTAATTCACAAACCTGCAGAGTTATAAATGACAGCTATCGTCCAAAAATATACTGAAGTAAGGCTGCCAAGAGGACTTGAAAGCGGGGCAGAAT
The DNA here is from genome assembly GCF_039906515.1 of Pseudorca crassidens. Taxonomy (NCBI): domain Eukaryota; kingdom Metazoa; phylum Chordata; class Mammalia; order Artiodactyla; family Delphinidae; genus Pseudorca; species Pseudorca crassidens. Next base: position 61,263 of record NW_027136214.1, on the reverse strand, counting down.
TGCAGGAAACCGATTTCAGGAGGTAGACTGGAATTGCATTGAAAGCATAGGAAAAGAGGCAGAACGTCCACAATGATGCACTTGGCCAAAAAGGGCGTATGCGTTTTTTCCTGAATATATTCAGGAAAAAACGCATACGCCCTTTTTGGCCAACCAAGCAAGCTTGCAAAGGAAATCTGCACTACAATGAAGTCTCACTTGCCCCCGGTCAAAAGGGCCATCTGAAAAAAGTGTAAAATCCAGAAAGGCAGGACAGGCCATGGAGAACTGGGAGCCTTGTTATGCTGATGGGCGGGATGTAAATTGCCAACAGACACTCGGGAGAAGTGTATGGTGTTTCCTGAAACATCTAAAAAACAAAGCAACAGAGCCTAGGGCACTTCCACTTATGGTCCTATAGCTTAGGGAAATTAAAATCAAAAAGACACAGCCACCCCAAAGTTTGGGACGCCTCTGTTTACAAGAACCTCGTTTACAGTACAAGTTCAACATCGCAGAAAGTGAAAAATGGATAAAGAAGTTGTGGTATTTACTTACAAAGCAATATCACTCAGCAATGAAATCTATGTCATCAGGCCCTTAGCAGCACAATGAGTGGATTCAGGTATGATGATTCTAACTGAAATAAGTCACACAGAAAAAGAAACATCATAAGATATCAGTAATACACGGAATGTAAACTTGGCTACACAGGAACTGAATTACAGAACAGAACAGGGTCTCAAATTTAGAAAACCAACTTATGCTTGCTTAAGGGTAAAGGTGAGTTGGGGTGCTGCATAAAACCAGAGATTGAAATGAGCACAGATAAAGTTCCTTAAGCCAAATATGGAATAGACAAGAGCTACTCCTTGCTCAACGAAATGGACTCAACACCGCATATTAAATGCCTAAGAATGTACCTGACTAGTAAGTATCTTAAAACCTATGGATTGCTATGTCTCCGAAAGAGAATCAAGCATGTGTACAGGGGCATAAACGCAGCAGTGATAGGATTGGAGAGGTTCGGTGAGCAAATGAAGACCCTTTGAAGTCATATTGCATGGTACCCATTCCACGGGTTTCAACTACCCAGGTTTAAGGTATTCTTCCTTCAGCTAAAACATGCATGTGGAACCTAGAGTATGATCAACCATGTGATCGGGAGACGTGTTCAAATATGTCTCAGTTTTCGTACCCTGGTACTCGGGTGCAACATTCCAGACGCTTTACTAACACCCTCCCGACTTGGAGAGTCAGTCCCTTTAACCTCCTGTTTGGCCCAGTTTGCAATTTCTGCGGAAGATGAACAGGAATAGCGAGAACCAATGAGAGACTAGCTGGAGGTGTCTGGACGGGCAAATTTAACTCTCATTTCCCACCAGGAAGAGGAATTAACCAAAGGCTCAGCGTGCCGTGCCGGAACCAGATTAGGGCCTGAAGCCATCCTGCGGTGTTGCGGCCAGCTCAAAAGAAAGCGAGTTGAAGAAAGGAGCTCAGGGGCACTGTAATTCACAAACCTGCAGAGTTATAAATGACAGCTATCGTCCAAAAATATACTGAAGTAAGGCTGCCAAGAGGACTTGAAAGCGGGGCAGAATTGCAGGAAACCAATTTCAGGAGGTAGACTGGAATTGCATTGAAAGCATAGGAAAAGAGGCAGAACGTCCACAATGATGCACTTGGCCAAAAAGGGCGTATGCGTTTTTTCCTGAATATATTCAGGAAAAAACGCATACGCCCTTTTTGGCCAACCAAGCAAGCTTGCAAAGGAAATCTGCACTACAATGAAGTCTCACTTGCCCCCGGTCAAAAGGGCCATCTGAAAAAAGTGTAAAATCCAGAAAGGCAGGACAGGCCATGGAGAACTGGGAGCCTTGTTATGCTGATGGGCGGGATGTAAATTGCCAACAGACACTCGGGAGAAGTGTATGGTGTTTCCTGAAACATCTAAAAAACAAAGCAACAGAGCCTAGGGCACTTTCACTTATGGTCCTATAGCTTAGGGAAATTAAAATCAAAAAGACACAGCCACCCCAAAGTTTGGGACGCCTCTGTTTACAAGAACCTCGTTTACAGTACAAGTTCAACATCGCAGAAAGTGAGAAATGGATAAAGAAGTTGTGGTATTTACTTACAAAGCAATATCACTCAGCAATGAAATCTATGTCATCAGGCCCTTAGCAGCACAATGAGTGGATTCAGGTATGATGATTCTAACTGAAATAAGTCACACAGAAAAAGAAACATCATAAGATATCAGTAATACACGGAATGTAAACTTGGCTACACAGGAACTGAATTACAGAACAGAACAGGGTCTCAAATTTAGAAAACCAACTTATGCTTGCTTAAGGGTAAAGGTGAGTTGGGGTGCTGCATAAAACCAGAGATTGAAATGAGCACAGATAAAGTTCCTTAAGCCAAATATGGAATAGACAAGAGCTACTCCTTGCTCAACGAAATGGACTCAACACCGCATATTAAATGCCTAAGAATGTACCTGACTAGTAAGTATCTTAAAACCTATGGATTGCTATGTCTCCGAAAGAGAATCAAGCATGTGTACAGGGGCATAAACGCAGCAGTGATAGGATTGGAGAGGTTCGGTGAGCAAATGAAGACCCTTTGAAGTCATATTGCATGGTACCCATTCCACGGATTTCAACTACCCAGGTTTAAGGTATTCTTCCTTCAGCTAAAACATGCATGTGGAACCTAGAGTATGATCAACCATGTGATCGGGAGACGTGTTCAAATATGCCTCAGTTTTCGTACCCTGGTACTCGGGTGCAACATTCCAGACGCTTTACTAACACCCTCCCGACTTGGAGAGTCAGTCCCTTTAACCTCCTGTTTGGCCCAGTTTGCAATTTCTGCGGAAGATGAACAGGAATAGCGAGAACCAATGAGAGACTAGCTGGAGGTGTCTGGACGGGCAAATTTAACTCTCATTTCCCACCAGGAAGAGGAATTAACCAAAGGCTCAGCGTGCCGTGCCGGAACCAGATTAGGGCCTGAAGCCATCCTGCGGTGTTGCGGCCAGCTCAAAAGAAAGCGAGTTGAAGAAAGGAGCTCAGGGGCACTGTAATTCACAAACCTGCAGAGTTATAAATGACAGCTATCGTCCAAAAATATACTGAAGTAAGGCTGCCAAGAGGACTTGAAAGCGGGGCAGAATTGCAGGAAACCGATTTCAGGAGGTAGACTGGAATTGCATTGAAAGCATAGGAAAAGAGGCAGAACGTCCACCATGATGCACTTGGCCAAAAAGGGCGTATGCGTTTTTTCCTGAATATATTCAGGAAAAAACGCATACGCCCTTTTTGGCCAACCAAGCAAGCTTGCAAAGGAAATCTGCACTACAATGAAGTCTCACTTGCCCCCGGTCAAAAGGGCCAACTGAAAAAAGTGTAAAATCCAGAAAGGCAGGACAGGCCATGGAGAACTGGGAGCCTTGTTATGCTGATGGGCGGGATGTAAATTGCCAACAGACACTCGGGAGAAGTGTATGGTGTTTCCTGAAACATCTAAAAAACAAAGCAACAGAGCCTAGGGCACTTCCACTTATGGTCCTATAGCTTAGGGAAATTAAAATCAAAAAGACACAGCCACCCCAAAGTTTGGGACGCCTCTGTTTACAAGAACCTCGTTTACCGTACAAGTTCAACATCTCAGAAAGTGAAAAATGGATAAAGAAGTTGTGGTATTTACTTACAAAGCAATATCACTCAGCAATGAAATCTATGTCATCAGGCCCTTAGCAGCACAATGAGTGGATTCAGATATGATGATTCTAACTGAAATAAGTCACACAGAAAAAGAAACATCATAAGATATCAGTAATACACGGAATGTAAACTTGGCTACACAGGAACTGAATTACAGAACAGAACAGGGTCTCAAATTTAGAAAACCAACTTATGCTTGCTTAAGGGTAAAGGTGAGTTGGGGTGCTGCATAAAACCAGAGATTGAAATGAGCACAGATAAAGTTCCTTAAGCCAAATATGGAATAGACAAGAGCTACTCCTTGCTCAACGAAATGGACTCAACACCGCATATTAAATGCCTAAGAATGTACCTGACTAGTAAGTATCTTAAAACCTATGGATTGCTATGTCTCCGAAAGAGAATCAAGCATGTGTACAGGGGCATAAACGCAGCAGTGGTAGGATTGGAGAGGTTCGGTGAGCAAATGAAGACCCTTTGAAGTCATATTGCATGGTACCCATTCCACGGGTTTCAACTACCCAGGTTTAAGGTATTCTTCCTTCAGCTAAAACATGCATGTGGAACCTAGAGTATGATCAACCATGTGATCGGGAGACGTGTTCAAATATGTCTCAGTTTTCGTACCCTGGTACTCGGGTGCAACATTCCAGACGCTTTACTAACACCCTCCCGACTTGGAGAGTCAGTCCCTTTAACCTCCTGTTTGGCCCAGTTTGCAATTTCTGTGGAAGATGAACAGGAATAGCGAGAACCAATGAGAGACTAGCTGGAGGTGTCTGGACGGGCAAATTTAACTCTCATTTCCCACCAGGAAGAGGAATTAACCAAAGGCTCAGCGTGCCGTGACGGAACCAGATTAGGGCCTGAAGCCATCCTGCGGTGTTGCGGCCAGCTCAAAAGAAAGCGAGTTGAAGAAAGGAGCTCAGGGGCACTGTAATTCACAAACCTGCAGAGTTATAAATGACAGCTATCGTCCAAAAATATACTGAAGTAAGGCTGCCAAGAGGACTTGAAAGCGGGGCAGAATTGCAGGAAACCGATTTCAGGAGGTAGACTGGAATTGCATTGAAAGCATAGGAAAAGAGGCAGAACGTCCACAATGATGCACTTGGCCAAAAAGGGCGTATGCGTTTTTTCCTGAATATATTCAGGAAAAAACGCATACGCCCTTTTTGGCCAACCAAGCAAGCTTGCAAAGGAAATCTGCACTACAATGAAGTCTCACTTGCCCCCGGTCAAAAGGGCCATCTGAAAAAAGTGTAAAATCCAGAAAGGCAGGACAGGCCATGGAGAACTGGGAGCCTTGTTATGCTGATGGGCGGGATGTAAATTGCCAACAGACACTCGGGAGAAGTGTATGGTGTTTCCTGAAACATCTAAAAAACAAAGCAACAGAGCCTAGGGCACTTCCACTTATGGTCCTATAGCTTAGGGAAATTAAAATCAAAAAGACACAGCCACCCCAAAGTTTGGGACGCCTCTGTTTACAAGAACCTCGTTTACAGTACAAGTTCAACATCGCAGAAAGTGAAAAATGGATAAAGAAGTTGTGGTATTTACTTACAAAGCAATATCACTCAGCAATGAAATCTATGTCATCAGGCCCTTAGCAGCACAATGAGTGGATTCAGGTATGATGATTCTAACTGAAATAAGTCACACAGAAAAAGAAACATCATAAGATATCAGTAATACACGGAATGTAAACTTGGCTACACAGGAACTGAATTACAGAACAGAACAGGGTCTCAAATTTAGAAAACCAACTTATGCTTGCTTAAGGGGAAAGGTGAGTTGGGGTGCTGCATAAAACCAGAGATTGAAATGAGCACAGATAAAGTTCCTTAAGCCAAATATGGAATAGACAAGAGCTACCTCTTGCTCAACGAAATGGACTCAACACCGCATATTAAATGCCTAAGAATGTACCTGACTAGTAAGTATCTTAAAACCTATGGATTGCTATGTCTCCGAAAGAGAATCAAGCATGTGTACAGGGGCATAAACGCAGCAGTGATAGGATTGGAGAGGTTCGGTGAGCAAATGAAGACCCTTTGAAGTCATATTGCATGGTACCCATTCCACGGGTTTCAACTACCCAGGTTTAAGGTATTCTTCCTTCAGCTAAAACATGCATGTGGAACCTAGAGTATGATCAACCATGTGATCGGGAGACGTGTTCAAATATGTCTCAGTTTTCGTACCCTGGTACTCGGGTGCAACATTCCAGACGCTTTACTAACACCCTCCCGACTTGGAGAGTCAGTCCCTTTAACCTCCTGTTTGGCCCAGTTTGCAATTTCTGCGGAAGATGAACAGGAATAGCGAGAACCAATGAGAGACTAGCTGGAGGTGTCTGGACGGGCAAATTTAACTCTCATTTCCCACCAGGAAGAGGAATTAACCAAAGGCTCAGCGTGCCGTGCCGGAACCAGATTAGGGCCTGAAGCCATCCTGCGGTGTTGCGGCCAGCTCAAAAGAAAGCGAGTTGAAGAAAGGAGCTCAGGGGCACTGTAATTCACAAACCTGCAGAGTTATAAATGACAGCTATCGTCCAAAAATATACTGAAGTAAGGCTGCCAAGAGGACTTGAAAGCGGGGCAGAATTGCAGGAAACCGATTTCAGGAGGCAGACTGGAATTGCATTGAAAGCATAGGAAAAGAGGCAGAACATCCACCATGATGCACTTGGCCAAAAAGGGCGTATGCGTTTTTTCCTGAATATATTCAGGAAGAAACGCATACGCCCTTTTTGGCCAACCAAGCAAGCTTGCAAAGGAAATCTGCACTACAATGAAGTCTCACTTCCCCCCGGTCAAAAGGGCCATCTGAAAAAAGTGTAAAATCCAGAAAGACAGGACAGGCCATGGAGAACTGGGAGCCTTGTTATGCTGATGGGCGGGATGTAAATTGCCAACAGACACTCGGGAGAAGTGTATGGTGTTTCCTGAAACATCTAAAAAACAAAGCAACAGAGCCTAGGGCACTTCCACTTATGGTCCTATAGCTTAGGGAAATTAAAATCAAAAAGACACAGCCACCCCAAAGTTTGGGACGCCTCTGTTTACAAGAACCTCGTTTACAGTACAAGTTCAACATCGCAGAAAGTGAAAAATGGATAAAGAAGTTGTGGTATTTACTTACAAAGCAATATCACTCAGCAATGAAATCTATGTCATCAGGCCCTTAGCAGCACAATGAGTGGATTCAGGTATGATGATTCTAACTGAAATAAGTCACACAGAAAAAGAAACATCATAAGATATCAGTAATACACGGAATGTAAACTTGGCTACACAGGAACTGAATTACAGAACAGAACAGGGTCTCAAATTTAGAAAACCAACTTATGCTTGCTTAAGGGTAAAGGTGAGTTGGGGTGCTGCATAAAACCAGAGATTGAAATGAGCACAGATAAAGTTCCTTAAGCCAAATATGGAATAGACAAGAGCTACTCCTTGCTCAACGAAATGGACTCAACACCGCATATTAAAAGCCTAAGAATGTACCTGACTAGTAAGTATCTTAAAACCTATGGATTGCTATGTCTCCGAAAGAGAATCAAGCATGTGTACAGGGGCATAAACGCAGCAGTGATAGGATTGGAGAGGTTCGGTGAGCAAATGAAGACCCTTTGAAGTCATATTGCATGGTACCCATTCCACGGGTTTCAACTACCCAGGTTTAAGGTATTCTTCCTTCAGCTAAAACATGCATGTGGAACCTAGAGTATGATCAACCATGTGATCGGGAGACGTGTTCAAATATGTCTCAGTTTTCGTACCCTGGTACTCGAGTGCAACATTCCAGACGCTTTACTAACACCCTCCCGACTTGGAGAGTCAGTCCCTTTAACCTCCTGTTTGGCCCAGTTTGCAATTTCTGCGGAAGATGAACAGGAATAGCGAGAACCAATGAGAGACTAGCTGGAGGTGTCTGGACGGGCAAATTTAACTCTCATTTCCCACCAGGAAGAGGAATTAACCAAAGGCTCAGCGTGCCGTGCCGGAACCAGATTAGGGCCTGAAGCCATCCTGCGGTGTTGCGGCCAGCTCAAAAGAAAGCGAGTTGAAGAAAGGAGCTCAGGGGCACTGTAATTCACAAACCTGCAGAATTATAAATGACAGCTATCGTCCAAAAATATACTGAAGTAAGGCTGCCAAGAGGACTTGAAAGCGGGGCAGAATTGCAGGAAACCGATTTCAGGAGGCAGACTGGAATTGCATTGAAAGCATAGGAAAAGAGGCAGAACGTCCACCATGATGCACTTGGCCAAAAAGGGCGTATGCGTTTTTTCCTGAATATATTCAGGAAAAAACGCATACGCCCTTTTTGGCCAACCAAGCAAGCTTGCAAAGGAAATCTGCACTACAATGAAGTCTCACTTCCCTCCGGTCAAAAGGGCCATCTGAAAAAAGTGTAAAATCCAGAAAGACAGGACAGGCCATGGAGAACTGGGAGCCTTGTTATGCTGATGGGCGGGATGTAAATTGCCAACAGACACTCGGGAGAAGTGTATGGTGTTTCCTGAAACATCTAAAAAACAAAGCAACAGAGCCTAGGGCACTTCCACTTATGGTCCTATAGCTTAGGGAAATTAAAATCAAAAAGACACAGCCACCCCAAAGTTTGGGACGCCTCTGTTTACAAGAACCTCGTTTACAGTACAAGTTCAACATCGCAGAAAGTGAAAAATGGATAAAGAAGTTGTGGTATTTACTTACAAAGCAATATCACTCAGCAATGAAATCTATGTCATCAGGCCCTTAGCAGCACAATGAGTGGATTCAGGTATGATGATTCTAACTGAAATAAGTCACACAGAAAAAGAAACATCATAAGATATCAGTAATACACGGAATGTAAACTTGGCTACACAGGAACTGAATTACAGAACAGAACAGGGTCTCAAATTTAGAAAACCAACTTATGCTTTCTTAAGGGTAAAGGTGAGTTGGGGTGCTGCATAAAACCAGACATTGAAATGAGCACAGATAAAGTTCCTTAAGCCAAATATGGAATAGACAAGAGCTACCTCTTGCTCAACGAAATGGACTCAACACCGCATATTAAATGCCTAAGAATATACCTGACTAGTAAGTATCTTAAAACCTATGGATTGCTATGTCTCCGAAAGAGAATCAAGCATGTGTACAGGGGCATAAACGCAGCAGTGATAGGATTGGAGAGGTTCGGTGAGCAAATGAAGACCCTTTGAAGTCATATTGCATGGTACCCATTCCACGGGTTTCAACTACCCAGGTTTAAGGTATTCTTCCTTCAGCTAAAACATGCATGTGGAACCTAGAGTATGATCAACCATGTGATCGGGAGACGCGTTCAAATATGTCTCAGTTTTCGTACCCTGGTACTCGGGTGCAACATTCCAGACGCTTTACTAACACCCTCCCGACTTGGAGAGTCAGTCCCTTTAACCTCCTGTTTGGCCCAGTTTGCAATTTCTGCGGAAGATGAACAGGAATAGCGAGAACCAATGAGAGACTAGCTGGAGGTGTCTGGACGGGCAAATTTAACTCTCATTTCCCACCAGGAAGAGGAATTAACCAAAGGCTCAGCGTGCCGTGCCGGAACCAGATTAGGGCCTGAAGCCATCCTGCGGTGTTGCGGCCAGCTCAAAAGAAAGCGAGTTGAAGAAAGGAGCTCAGGGGCACTGTAATTCACAAACCTGCAGAGTTATAAATGACAGCTATCGTCCAAAAATATACTGAAGTAAGGCTGCCAAGAGGACTTGAAAGCGGGGCAGAATTGCAGGAAACCGATTTCAGGAGGCAGACTGGAATTGCATTGAAAGCATAGGAAAAGAGGCAGAACGTCCACCATGATGCACTTGGCCAAAAAGGGCGTATGCGTTTTTTCCTGAATATATTCAGGAAGAAACGCATACGCCCTTTTTGGCCAACCAAGCAAGCTTGCAAAGGAAATCTGCACTACAATGAAGTCTCACTTCCCCCCGGTCAAAAGGGCCATCTGAAAAAAGTGTAAAATCCAGAAAGACAGGACAGGCCATGGAGAACTGGGAGCCTTGTTATGCTGATGGGCGGGATGTAAATTGCCAACAGACACTCGGGAGAAGTGTATGGTGTTTCCTGAAACATCTAAAAAACAAAGCAACAGAGCCTAGGGCACTTCCACTTATGGTCCTATAGCTTAGGGAAATTAAAATCAAAAAGACACAGCCACCCCAAAGTTTGGGACGCCTCTGTTTACAAGAACCTCGTTTACAGTACAAGTTCAACATCGCAGAAAGTGAAAAATGGATAAAGAAGTTGTGGTATTTACTTACAAAGCAATATCACTCAGCAATGAAATCTATGTCATCAGGGCCTTAGCAGCACAATGAGTGGATTCAGGTATGATGATTCTAACTGAAATAAGTCACACAGAAAAAGAAACATCATAAGATATCAGTAATACACGGAATGTAAACTTGGCTACACAGGAACTGAATTACAGAACAGAACAGGGTCTCAAATTTAGAAAACCAACTTATGCTTTCTTAAGGGTAAAGGTGAGTTAGGGTGCTGCATAAAACCAGAGATTGAAATGAGCACAGATAAAGTTCCTTAAGCCAAATATGGAATAGACAAGAGCTACCTCTTGCTCAACGAAATGGACTCAACACCGCATATTAAATGCCTAAGAATGTACCTGACGAGTAAGTATCTTAAAACCTATGGATTGCTATGTCTCCGAAAGAGAATCAAGCATGTGTACAGGGGCATAAACGCAGCAGTGATAGGATTGGAGAGGTTCGGTGAGCAAATGAAGACCCTTTGAAGTCATATTGCATGGTACCCATTCCACGGGTTTCAACTACCCAGGTTTAAGGTATTCTTCCTTCAGCTAAAACATGCATGTGGAACCTACAGTATGATCAACCATGTGATCGGGAGACGTGTTCAAATATGTCTCAGTTTTCGTACCCTGGTACTCGGGTGCAACATTCCAGACGCTTTACTAACACCCTCCCGACTTGGAGAGTCAGTCCCTTTAACCTCCTGTTTGGCCCAGTTTGCAATTTCTGCGGAAGATGAACAGGAATAGCGAGAACCAATGAGAGACTAGCTGGAGGTGTCTGGACGGGCAAATTTAACTCTCATTTCCCACCAGGAAGAGGAATTAACCAAAGGCTCAGCGTGCTGTGCCGGAACCAGATTAGGGCCTGAAGCCATCCTGCGGTGTTGCGTCCAGCTCAAAAGAAAGCGAGTTGAAGAAAGGAGCTCAGGGGCACTGTAATTCACAAACCTGCAGAGTTATAAATGACAGCTATCGTCCAAAAATATACTGAAGTAAGGCTGCCAAGAGGACTTGAAAGCGGGGCAGAATTGCAGGAAACCGATTTCAGGAGGCAGATTGGAATTGCATTGAAAGCATAGGAAAAGAGGCAGAACGTCCACAATGATGCACTTGGCCAAAAAGGGCGTATGCGTTTTTTCCTGAATATATTCAGGAAAAAACGCATACGCCCTTTTTGGCCAACCAAGCAAGCTTGCAAAGGAAATCTGCACTACAATGAAGTCTCACTTCCCCCCGGTCAAAAGGGCCATCTGAAAAAAGTGTAAAATCCAGAAAGGCAGGACAGGCCATGGAGAACTGGGAGCCTTGTTATGCTGATGGGCGGGATGTAAATTGCCAACAGACACTCGGGAGAAGTGTATGGTGTTTCCTGAAACATCTAAAAAACAAAGCAACAGAGCCTAGGGCACTTCCACTTATGGTCCTATAGCTTAGGGAAATTAAAATCAAAAAGACACAGCCACCCCAAAGTTTGGGACGCCTCTGTTTACAAGAACCTCGTTTACAGTACAAGTTCAACATCGCAGAAAGTGAAAAATGGATAAAGAAGTTGTGGTATTTACTTACAAAGCAATATCACTCAGCAATGAAATCTATGTCATCAGGCCCTTAGCAGCACAATGAGTGGATTCAGGTATGATGATTCTAACTGAAATAAGTCACACAGAAAAAGAAACATCATAAGATATCAGTAATACACGGAATGTAAACTTGGCTACACAGGAACTGAATTACAGAACAGAACAGGGTCTCAAATTTAGAAAACCAACTTATGCTTTCTTAAGGGTAAAGGTGAGTTGGGGTGCTGCATAAAACCAGAGATTGAAATGAGCACAGATAAAGTTCCTTAAGCCAAATATGGAATAGACAAGAGCTACCTCTTGCTCAACGAAATGGACTCAACACCGCATATTAAATGCCTAAGAATGTACCTGACTAGTAAGTATCTTAAAACCTATGGATTGCTATGTCTCCGAAAGAGAATCAAGCATGTGTACAGGGGCATAAACGCAGCAGTGATAGGATTGGAGAGGTTCGGTGAGCAAATGAAGACCCTTTGAAGTCATATTGCATGGTACCCATTCCACGGGTTTCAACTACCCAGGTTTAAGGTATTCTTCCTTCAGCTAAAACATGCATGTGGAACCTAGAGTATGATCAACCATGTGATCGGGAGACGTGTTCAAATATGTCTCAGTTTTCGTACCCTGGTACTCGGGTGCAACATTCCAGACGCTTTACTAACACCCTCCCGACTTGGAGAGTCAGTCCCTTTAACCTCCTGTTTGGCCCAGTTTGCAATTTCTGCGGAAGATGAACAGGAATAGCGAGAACCAATGAGAGACTAGCTGGAGGTGTCTGGACGGGCAAATTTAACTCATTTCCCACCAGGAAGAGGAAATAACCAAAGGCTCAGCGTGCCGTGCCGGAACCAGATTAGGGCCTGAAGCCATCCTGCGGTGTTGCGGCCAGCTCAAAAGAAAGCGAGTTGAAGAAAGGAGCTCAGGGGCACTGTAATTCACAAACCTGCAGAGTTATAAATGACAGCTATCGTCCAAAAATATACTGAAGTAAGGCTGCCAAGAGGACTTGAAAGCGGGGCAGAATTGCAGGAAACCGATTTCAGGAGGTAGACTGGAATTGCATTGAAAGCATAGGAAAAGAGGCAGAACGTCCACCATGATGCACTTGGCCAAAAAGGGCGTATGCGTTTTTTCCTGAATATATTCAGGAAAAAACGCATACGCCCTTTTTGGCCAACCAAGCAAGCTTGCAAAGGAAATCTGCACTACAATGAAGTCTCACTTCCCCCCGGTCAAAAGGGCCATCTGAAAAAAGTGTAAAATCCAGAAAGACAGGACAGGCCATGGAGAACTGGGAGCCTTGTTATGCTGATGGGCGGGATGTAAATTGCCAACAGACACTCGGGAGAAGTGTATGGTGTTTCCTGAAACATCTAAAAAACAAAGCAACAGAGCCTAGGGCACTTCCACTTATGGTCCTATAGCTTAGGGAAATTAAAATCAAAAAGACACAGCCACCCCAAAGTTTGGGACGCCTCTGTTTACAAGAACCTCGTTTACAGTACAAGTTCAACATCGCAGAAAGTGAAAAATGGATAAAGAAGTTGTGGTATTTACTTACAAAGCAATATCACTCAGCAATGAAATCTATGTCATCAGGCCCTTAGCAGCACAATGAGTGGATTCAGGTATGATGATTCTAACTGAAATAAGTCACACAGAAAAAGAAACATCATAAGATATCAGTAATACACGGAATGTAAACTTGGCTACACAGGAACTGAATTACAGAACAGAACAGGGTCTCAAATTTAGAAAACCAACTTATGCTTTCTTAAGGGTAAAGGTGAGTTGGGGTGCTGCATAAAACCAGAGATTGAAATGAGCACAGATAAAGTTCCTTAAGCCAAATATGGAATAGACAAGTGCTACCTCTTGCTCAACGAAATGGACTCAACACCGCATATTAAATGCCTAAGAATGTACCTGACGAGTAAGTATCTTAAAACCTATGGATTGCTATGTCTCCGAAAGAGAATCAAGCATGTGTACAGGGGCATAAACGCAGCAGTGATAGGATTGGAGAGGTTCGGTGAGCAAATGAAGACCCTTTGAAGTCATATTGCATGGTACCCATTCCACGGGTTTCAACTACCCAGGTTTAAGGTATTCTTCCTTCAGCTAAAACATGCATGTGGAACCTAGAGTATGATCAACCATGTGATCGGGAGACGTGTTCAAATATGTCTCAGTTTTCGTACCCTGGTACTCGGGTGCAACATTCCAGACGCTTTACTAACACCCTCCCGACTTGGAGAGTCAGTCCCTTTAACCTCCTGTTTGGCCCAGTTTGCAATTTCTGCGGAAGATGAACAGGAATAGCGAGAACCAATGAGAGACTAGCTGGAGGTGTCTGGACGGGCAAATTTAACTCTCATTTCCCACCAGGAAGAGGAATTAACCAAAGGCTCAGCGTGCCGTGCCGGAACCAGATTAGGGCCTGAAGCCATCCTGCGGTGTTGCGGCCAGCTCAAAAGAAAGCGAGTTGAAGAAAGGAGCTCAGGGGCACTGTAATTCACAAACCTGCAGAGTTATAAATGACAGCTATCGTCCAAAAATATACTGAAGTAAGGCTGCCAAGAGGACTTGAAAGCGGGGCAGAATTGCAGGAAACCGATTTCAGGAGGCAGACTGGAATTGCATTGAAAGCATAGGAAAAGAGGCAGAACGTCCACCATGATGCACTTGGCCAAAAAGGGCGTATGCGTTTTTTCCTGAATATATTCAGGAAGAAACGCATACGCCCTTTTTGGCCAACCAAGCAAGCTTGCAAAGGAAATCTGCACTACAATGAAGTCTCACTTCCCCCCGGTCAAAAGGGCCATCTGAAAAAAGTGTAAAATCCAGAAAGACAGGACAGGCCATGGAGAACTGGGAGCCTTGTTATGCTGATGGGCGGGATGTAAATTGCCAACAGACACTCGGGAGAAGTGTATGGTGTTTCCTGAAACATCTAAAAAACAAAGCAACAGAGCCTAGGGCACTTCCACTTATGGTCCTATAGCTTAGGGAAATTAAAATCAAAAAGACACAGCCACCCCAAAGTTTGGGACGCCTCTGTTTACAAGAACCTCGTTTACAGTACAAGTTCAACATCGCAGAAAGTGAAAAATGGATAAAGAAGTTGTGGTATTTACTTACAAAGCAATATCACTCAGCAATGAAATCTATGTCATCAGGCCCTTAGCAGCACAATGAGTGGATTCAGGTATGATGATTCTAACTGAAATAAGTCACACAGAAAAAGAAACATCATAAGATATCAGTAATACACGGAATGTAAACTTGGCTACACAGGAACTGAATTACAGAACAGAACAGGGTCTCAAATTTAGAAAACCAACTTATGCTTGCTTAAGGGTAAAGGTGAGTTGGGGTGCTGCATAAAACCAGAGATTGAAATGAGCACAGATAAAGTTCCTTAAGCCAAATATGGAATAGACAAGAGCTACCTCTTGCTCAATGAAATGGACTCAACACCGCATATTAAATGCCTAAGAATGTACCTGACGAGTAAGTATCTTAAAACCTATGGATTGCTATGTCTCCGAAAGAGAATCAAGCATGTGTACAGGGGCATAAACGCAGCAGTGATAGGATTGGAGAGGTTCGGTGAGCAAATGAAGACCCTTTGAAGTCATATTGCATGGTACCCATTCCACGGGTTTCAACTACCCAGGTTTAAGGTATTCTTCCTTCAGCTAAAACATGCATGTGGAACCTAGAGTATGATCAACCATGTGATCGGGAGACGTGTTCAAATATGTCTCAGTTTTCGTACCCTGGTACTCGGGTGCAACATTCCAGACGCTTTACTAACACCCTCCCGACTTGGAGAGTCAGTCCCTTTAACCTCCTGTTTGGCCCAGTTTGCAATTTCTGCGGAAGATGAACAGGAATAGCGAGAACCAATGAGAGACTAGCTGGAGGTGTCTGGACGGGCAAATTTAACTCTCATTTCCCACCAGGAAGAGGAATTAACCAAAGGCTCAGCGTGCCGTGCCGGAACCAGATTAGGGCCTGAAGCCATCCTGCGGTGTTGCGTCCAGCTCAAAAGAAAGCGAGTTGAAGAAAGGAGCTCAGGGGCACTGTAATTCACAAACCTGCAGAGTTATAAATGACAGCTATCGTCCAAAAATATACTGAAGTAAGGCTGCCAAGAGGACTTGAAAGCGGGGCAGAATTGCAGGAAACCGATTTCAGGAGGCAGACTGGAATTGCATTGAAAGCATAGGAAAAGAGGTAGAACGTCCACCATGATGCACTTGGCCAAAAAGGGCGTATGCGTTTTTTCCTGAATATATTCAGGAAGAAACGCATACGCCCTTTTTGGCCAACCAAGCAAGCTTGCAAAGGAAATCTGCACTACAATGAAGTCTCACTTCCCCCCGGTCAAAAGGGCCATCTGAAAAAAGTGTAAAATCCAGAAAGGCAGGACAGGCCATGGAGAACTGGGAGCCTTGTTATGCTGATGGGCGGGATGTAAATTGCCAACAGACACTCGGGAGAAGTGTATGGTGTTTCCTGAAACATCTAAAAAACAAAGCAACAGAGCCTAGGGCACTTCCACTTATGGTCCTATAGCTTAGGGAAATTAAAATCAAAAAGACACAGCCACCCCAAAGTTTGGGACGCCTCTGTTTACAAGAACCTCGTTTACAGTACAAGTTCAACATCGCAGAAAGTGAAAAATGGATAAAGAAGTTGTGGTATTTACTTACAAAGCAATATCACTCAGCAATGAAATCTATGTCATCAGGCCCTTAGCAGCACAATGAGTGGATTCAGGTATGATGATTCTAACTGAAATAAGTCACACAGAAAAAGAAACATCATAAGATATCAGTAATACACGGAATGTAAACTTGGCTACACAGGAACTGAATTACAGAACAGAACAGGGTCTCAAATTTAGAAAACCAACTTATGCTTGCTTAAGGGGAAAGGTGAGTTGGAGTGCTGCATAAAACCAGAGATTGAAATGAGCACAGATAAAGTTCCTTAAGCCAAATATGGAATAGACAAGAGCTACTCCTTGCTCAACGAAATGGACTCAACACCGCATATTAAAAGCCTAAGAATGTACCTGACTAGTAAGTATCTTAAAACCTATGGATTGCTATGTCTCCGAAAGAGAATCAAGCATGTGTACAGGGGCATAAACGCAGCAGTGATAGGATTGGAGAGGTTCGGTGAGCAAATGAAGACCCTTTGAAGTCATATTGCATGGTACCCATTCCACGGGTTTCAACTACCCAGGTTTAAGGTATTCTTCCTTCAGCTAAAACATGCATGTGGAACCTAGAGTATGATCAACCATGTGATCGGGAGACGTGTTCAAATAAGTCTCAGTTTTCGTACCCTGGTACTCGGGTGCAACATTCCAGACGCTTTACTAACACCCTCCCGACTTGGAGAGTCAGTCCCTTTAACCTCCTGTTTGGCCCAGTTTGCAATTTCTGCGGAAGATGAACAGGAATAGCGAGAACCAATGAGAGACTAGCTGGAGGTGTCTGGACGGGCAAATTTAACTCTCATTTCCCACCAGGAAGAGGAATTAACCAAAGGCTCAGCGTGCCATGCCGGAACCAGATTAGGGCCTGAAGCCATCCTGCGGTGTTGCGGCCAGCTCAAAAGAAAGCGAGTTGAAGAAAGGAGCTCAGGGGCACTGTAATTCACAAACCTGCAGAGTTATAAATGACAGCTATCGTCCAAAAATATACTGAAGTAAGGCTGCCAAGAGGACTTGAAAGCGGGGCAGAATTGCAGGAAACCGATTTCAGGAGGTAGACTGGAATTGCATTGAAAGCATAGGAAAAGAGGCAGAACGTCCACAATGATGCACTTGGCCAAAAAGGGCGTATGCGTTTTTTCCTGAATATATTCAGGAAGAAACGCATACGCCCTTTTTGGCCAACCAAGCAAGCTTGCAAAGGAAATCTGCACTACAATGAAGTCTCACTTCCCCCCGGTCAAAAGGGCCATCTGAAAAAAGTGTAAAATCCAGAAAGGCAGGACAGGCCATGGAGAACTGGGAGCCTTGTTATGCTGATGGGCGGGATGTAAATTGCCAACAGACACTCGGGAGAAGTGTATGGTGTTTCCTGAAACATCTAAAAAACAAAGCAACAGAGCCTAGGGCACTTCCACTTATGGTCCTATAGCTTAGGGAAATTAAAATCAAAAAGACACAGCCACCCCAAAGTTTGGGACGCCTCTGTTTACAAGAACCTCGTTTACAGTACAAGTTCAACATCGCAGAAAGTGAAAAATGGATAAAGAAGTTGTGGTATTTACTTACAAAGCAATATCACTCAGCAATGAAATCTATGTCATCAGGCCCTTAGCAGCACAATGAGTGGATTCAGGTATGATGATTCTAACTGAAATAAGTCACACAGAAAAAGAAACATCATAAGATATCAGTAATACACGGAATGTAAACTTGGCTACACAGGAACTGAATTACAGAACAGAACAGGGTCTCAAATTTAGAAAACCAACTTATGCTTGCTTAAGGGTAAAGGTGAGTTGGGGTGCTGCATAAAACCAGAGATTGAAATGAGCACAGATAAAGTTCCTTAAGCCAAATATGGAATAGACAAGAGCTACCTCTTGCTCAACGAAATGGACTCAACACCGCATATTAAATGCCTAAGAATGTACCTGACTAGTAAGTATCTTAAAACCTATGGATTGCTATGTCTCTGAAAGAGAATCAAGCATGTGTACAGGGGCATAAACGCAGCAGTGATAGGATTGGAGAGGTTCGGTGAGCAAATGAAGACCCTTTGAAGTCATATTGCATGGTACCCATTCCACGGGTTTCAACTACCCAGGTTTAAGGTATTCTTCCTTCAGCTAAAACATGCATGTGGAACCTAGAGTATGATCAACCATGTGATCGGGAGACGTGTTCAAATATGTCTCAGTTTTCGTACCCTGGTACTCGGGTGCAACATTCCAGACGCTTTACTAACACCCTCCCGACTTGGAGAGTCAGTCCCTTTAACCTCCTGTTTGGCCCAGTTTGCAATTTCTGCGGAAGATGAACAGGAATAGCGAGAACCAATGAGAGACTAGCTGGAGGTGTCTGGACGGGCAAATTTAACTCTCATTTCCCACCAGGAAGAGGAATTAACCAAAGGCTCAGCGTGCCGTGCCGGAACCAGATTAGGGCCTGAAGCCATCCTGCGGTGTTGCGGCCAGCTCAAAAGAAAGCGAGTTGAAGAAAGGAGCTCAGGGGCACTGTAATTCACAAACCTGCAGAGTTATAAATGACAGCTATCGTCCAAAAATATACTGAAGTAAGGCTGCCAAGAGGACTTGAAAGCGGGGCAGAATTGCAGGAAACCGATTTCAGGAGGCAGACTGGAATTGCATTGAAAGCATAGGAAAAGAGGCAGAACGTCCACCATGATGCACTTGGCCAAAAAGGGCGTATGCGTTTTTTCCTGAATATATTCAGGAAAAAACGCATACACCCTTTTTGGCCAACCAAGCAAGCTTGCAAAGGAAATCTGCACTACAATGAAGTCTCACTTCCCCCCGGTCAAAAGGGCCATCTGAAAAAAGATTAAAATCCAGAAAGACAGGACAGGCCATGGAGAACTGGGAGCCTTGTTATGCTGATGGGCGGGATGTAAATTGCCAACAGACACTCGGGAGAAGTGTATGGTGTTTCCTGAAACATCTAAAAAACAAAGCAACAGAGCCTAGGGCACTTCCACTTATGGTCCTATAGCTTAGGGAAATTAAAATCAAAAAGACACAGCCACCCCAAAGTTTGGGACGCCTCTGTTTACAAGAACCTCATTTACAGTACAAGTTCAACATCGCAGAAAGTGAAAAATGGATAAAGAAGTTGTGGTATTTACTTACAAAGCAATATCACTCAGCAATGAAATCTATGTCATCAGGCCCTTAGCAGCACAATGAGTGGATTCAGGTATGATGATTCTAACTGAAATAAGTCACACAGAAAAAGAAACATCATAAGATATCAGTAATACACGGAATGTAAACTTGGCTACACAGGAACTGAATTACAGAACAGAACAGGGTCTCAAATTTAGAAAACCAACTTATGCTTGCTTAAGGGTAAAGGTGAGTTGGGGTGCTGCATAAAACCAGAGATTGAAATGAGCACAGATAAAGTTCCTTAAGCCAAATATGGAATAGACAAGAGCTACTCCTTGCTCAACGAAATGGACTCAACACCGCATATTAAAAGCCTAAGAATGTACCTGACTAGTAAGTATCTTAAAACCTATGGATTGATATGTCTCCGAAAGAGAATCAAGCATGTGTACAGGGGCATAAACGCAGCAGTGATAGGATTGGAGAGGTTCGGTGAGCAAATGAAGACCCTTTGAAGTCATATTGCATGGTACCCATTCCATGGGTTTCAACTACCCAGGTTTAAGGTATTCTTCCTTCAGCTAAAACATGCATGTGGAACCTAGAGTATGATCAACCATGTGATCGGGAGACGTGTTCAAATATGTCTCAGTTTTCGTACCCTGGTACTCGGGTGCAACATTCCAGATGCTTTACTAACACCCTCCCGACTTGGAGAGTCAGTCCCTTTAACCTCCTGTTTGGCCCAGTTTGCAATTTCTGCGGAAGATGAACAGGAATAGCGAGAACCAATGAGAGACTAGCTGGAGGTGTCTGGACGGGCAAATTTAACTCTCATTTCCCACCAGGAAGAGGAATTAACCAAAGGCTCAGCGTGCCGTGCCGGAACCAGATTAGGGCCTGAAGCCATCCTGCGGTGTTGCGGCCAGCTCAAAAGAAAGCGAGTTGAAGAAAGGAGCTCAGGGGCACTGTAATTCACAAACCTGCAGAGTTATAAATGACAGCTATCGTCCAAAAATATACTGAAGTAAGGCTGCCAAGAGGACTTGAAAGCGGGGCAGAATTGTAGGAAACCGATTTCAGGAGGTAGACTGGAATTGCATTGAAAGCATAGGAAAAGAGGCAGAACGTCCACAATGATGCACTTGGCCAAAAAGGGCGTATGCGTTTTTTCCTGAATATATTCAGGAAAAAACGCATACGCCCTTTTTGGCCAACCAAGCAAGCTTGCAAAGGAAATCTGCACTACAATGAAGTCTCACTTCCCCCCGGTCAAAAGGGCCATCTGAAAAGTGTAAAATCCAGAAAGGCAGGACAGGCCATGGAGAACTGGGAGCCTTGTTATGCTGATGGGCGGGATGTAAATTGCCAACAGACACTCGGGAGAAGTGTATGGTGTTTCCTGAAACATCTAAAAAACAAAGCAACAGAGCCTAGGGCACTTCCACTTATGGTCCTATAGCTTAGGGAAATTAAAATCAAAAAGACACAGCCACCCCAAAGTTTGGGACGCCTCTGTTTACAAGAACCTCGTTTACAGTACAAGTTCAACATCGCAGAAAGTGAAAAATGGATAAAGAAGTTGTGGTATTTACTTACAAAGCAATATCACTCAGCAATGAAATCTATGTCATCAGGCCCTTAGCAGCACAATGAGTGGATTCAGGTATGATGATTCTAACTGAAATAAGTCACACAGAAAAAGAAACATCATAAGATATCAGTAATACACGGAATGTAAACTTGGCTACACAGGAACTGAATTACAGAACAGAACAGGGTCTCAAATTTAGAAAACCAACTTATGCTTGCTTAAGGGTAAAGGTGAGTTGGGGTGCTGCATAAAACCAGAGATTGAAATGAGCACAGATAAAGTTCCTTAAGCCAAATATGGAATAGACAAGAGCTACTCCTTGCTCAACGAAATGGACTCAACACCGCATATTAAATGCCTAAGAATGTACCTGACTAGTAAGTATCTTAAAACCTATGGATTGCTATGTCTCCGAAAGAGAATCAAGCATGTGTACAGGGGCATAAACGCAGCAGTGATAGGATTGGAGAGGTTCGGTGAGCAAATGAAGACCCTTTGAAGTCATATTGCATGGTACCCATTCCACGGGTTTCAACTACCCAGGTTTAAGGTATTCTTCCTTCAGCTAAAACATGCATGTGCAACCTAGAGTATGATCAACCATGTGATCGGGAGACGTGTTCAAATATGTCTCAGTTTTCGTACCCTGGTACTCGGGTGCAACATTCCAGACGCTTTACTAACACCCTCCCGACTTGGAGAGTCAGTCCCTTTAACCTCCTGTTTGGCCCAGTTTGCAATTTCTGCGGAAGATGAACAGGAATAGCGAGAACCAATGAGAGACTAGCTGGAGGTGTCTGGACGGGCAAATTTAACTCATTTCCCACCAGGAAGAGGAATTAACCAAAGGCTCAGCGTGCCGTGCCGGAACCAGATTAGGGCCTGAAGCCATCCTGCGGTGTTGCGGCCAGCTCAAAAGAAAGCGAGTTGAAGAAAGGAGCTCAGGGGCACTGTAATTCACAAACCTGCAGAGTTATAAATGACAGCTATCGTCCAAAAATATACTGAAGTAAGGCTGCCAAGAGGACTTGAAAGCGGGGCAGAATTGCAGGAAACCGATTTCAGGAGGCAGACTGGAATTGCATTGAAAGCATAGGAAAAGAGGCAGAACGTCCACCATGATGCACTTGGCCAAAAAGGGCGTATGCGTTTTTTCCTGAATATATTCAGGAAGAAACGCATACGCCCTTTTTGGCCAATCAAGCAAGCTTGCAAAGGAAATCTGCACTACAATGAAGTCTCACTTCCCCCCGGTCAAAAGGGCCATCTGAAAAAACTGTAAAATCCAGAAAGGCAGGACAGGCCATGGAGAACTGGGAGCCTTGTTATGCTGATGGGCGGGATGTAAATTGCCAACAGACACTCGGGAGAAGTGTATGGTGTTTCCTGAAACATCTAAAAAACAAAGCAACAGAGCCTAGGGCACTTCCACTTATGGTCCTATAGCTTAGGGAAATTAAAATCAAAAAGACACAGCCACCCCAAAGTTTGGGACGCCTCTGTTTACAAGAACCTCGTTTACAGTACAAGTTCAACATCGCAGAAAGTGAAAAATGGATAAAGAAGTTGTGGTATTTACTTACAAAGCAATATCACTCAGCAATGAAATCTATGTCATCAGGCCCTTAGCAGCACAATGAGTGGATTCAGGTATGATGATTCTAACTGAAATAAGTCACACAGAAAAAGAAACATCATAAGATATCAGTAATACACGGAATGTAAACTTGGCTACACAGGAACTGAATTACAGAACAGAACAGGGTCTCAAATTTAGAAAACCAACTTATGCTTTCTTAAGGGTAAAGGTGAGTTAGGGTGCTGCATAAAACCAGACATTGAAATGAGCACAGATAAAGTTCCTTAAGCCAAATATGGAATAGACAAGAGCTACCTCTTGCTCAACGAAATGGACTCAACACCGCATATTAAATGCCTAAGAATGTACCTGACGAGTAAGTATCTTAAAACCTATGGATTGCTATGTCTCCGAAAGAGAATCAAGCATGTGTACAGGGGCATAAACGCAGCAGTGATAGGATTGGAGAGGTTCGGTGAGCAAATGAAGACCCTTTGAAGTCATATTGCATGGTACCCATTCCACGGGTTTCAACTACCCAGGTTTAAGGTATTCTTCCTTCAGCTAAAACATGCATGTGGAACCTAGAGTATGATCAACCATGTGATCGGGAGACGTGTTCAAATATGTCTCAGTTTTCGTACCCTGGTACTCGGGTGCAACATTCCAGACGCTTTACTAACACCCTCCCGACTTGGAGAGTCAGTCCCTTTAACCTCCTGTTTGGCCCAGTTTGCAATTTCTGCGGAAGATGAACAGGAATAGCGAGAACCAATGAGAGACTAGCTGGAGGTGTCTGGACGGGCAAATTTAACTCTCATTTCCCACCAGGAAGAGGAATTAACCAAAGGCTCAGCGTGCCGTGCCGGAACCAGATTAGGGCCTGAAGCCATCCTGCGGTGTTGCGGCCAGCTCAAAAGAAAGCGAGTTGAAGAAAGGAGCTCAGGGGCACTGTAATTCACAAACCTGCAGAGTTATAAATGACAGCTATCGTCCAAAAATATACTGAAGTAAGGCTGCCAAGAGGACTTGAAAGCGGGGCAGAATTGCAGGAAACCGATTTCAGGAGGCAGACTGGAATTGCATTGAAAGCATAGGAAAAGAGGCAGAACGTCCACCATGATGCACTTGGCCAAAAAGGGCGTATGCGTTTTTTCCTGAATATATTCAGGAAGAAACGCATACGCCCTTTTTGGCCAACCAAGCAAGCTTGCAAAGGAAATCTGCACTACAATGAAGTCTCACTTCCCCCCGGTCAAAAGGGCCATCTGAAAAAAGTGTAAAATCCAGAAAGACAGGACAGGCCATGGAGAACTGGGAGCCTTGTTATGCTGATGGGCGGGATGTAAATTGCCAACAGACACTCGGGAGAAGTGTATGGTGTTTCCTGAAACATCTAAAAAACAAAGCAACAGAGCCTAGGGCACTTCCACTTATGGTCCTATAGCTTAGGGAAATTAAAATCAAAAAGACACAGCCACCCCAAAGTTTGGGACGCCTCTGTTTACAAGAACCTCGTTTACAGTACAAGTTCAACATCGCAGAAAGTGAAAAATGGATAAAGAAGTTGTGGTATTTACTTACAAAGCAATATCACTCAGCAATGAAATCTATGTCATCAGGCCCTTAGCAGCACAATGAGTGGATTCAGGTATGATGATTCTAACTGAAATAAGTCACACAGAAAAAGAAACATCATAAGATATCAGTAATACACGGAATGTAAACTTGGCTACACAGGAACTGAATTACAGAACAGAACAGGGTCTCAAATTTAGAAAACCAACTTATGCTTGCTTAAGGGTAAAGGTGAGTTGGGGTGCTGCATAAAACCAGAGATTGAAATGAGCACAGATAAAGTTCCTTAAGCCAAATATGGAATAGACAAGAGCTACTCCTTGCTCAACGAAATGGACTCAACACCGCATATTAAGAGCCTAAGAATGTACCTGACTAGTAAATATCTTAAAACCTATGGATTGCTATGTCTCCGAAAGAGAATCAAGCATGTGTACAGGGGCATAAACGCAGCAGTGATAGGATTGGAGAGGTTCGGTGAGCAAATGAAGACCCTTTGAAGTCATATTGCATGGTACCCATTCCACGGGTTTCAACTACCCAGGTTTAAGGTATTCTTCCTTCAGCTAAAACATGCATGTGGAACCTAGAGTATGATCAACCATGTGATCGGGAGACGTGTTCAAATATGTCTCAGTTTTCGTACCCTGGTACTCGAGTGCAACATTCCAGACGCTTTACTAACACCCTCCCGACTTGGAGAGTCAGTCCCTTTAACCTCCTGTTTGGCCCAGTTTGCAATTTCTGCGGAAGATGAACAGGAATAGCGAGAACCAATGAGAGACTAGCTGGAGGTGTCTGGACGGGCAAATTTAACTCTCATTTCCCACCAGGAAGAGGAATTAACCAAAGGCTCAGCGTGCCGTGCCGGAACCAGATTAGGGCCTGAAGCCATCCTGCGGTGTTGCGGCCAGCTCAAAAGAAAGCGAGTTGAAGAAAGGAGCTCAGGGGCACTGTAATTCACAAACCTGCAGAGTTATAAATGACAGCTATCGTCCAAAAATATACTGAAGTAAGGCTGCCAAGAGGACTTGAAAGCGGGGCAGAATTGCAGGAAACCGATTTCAGGAGGCAGACTGGAATTGCATTGAAAGCATAGGAAAAGAGGCAGAACGTCCACCATGATGCACTTGGCCAAAAAGGGCGTATGCGTTTTTTCCTGAATATATTCAGGAAGAAATGCATACACCCTTTTTGGCCAACCAAGCAAGCTTGCAAAGGAAATCTGCACTACAATGAAGTCTCACTTCCCCCCGGTCAAAAGGGCCATCTGAAAAAACTGTAAAATCCAGAAAGGCAGGACAGGCCATGGAGAACTGGGAGCCTTGTTATGCTGATGGGCGGGATGTAAATTGCCAACAGACACTCGGGAGAAGTGTATGGTGTTTCCTGAAACATCTAAAAAACAAAGCAACAGAGCCTAGGGCACTTCCACTTATGGTCCTATAGCTTAGGGAAATTAAAATCAAAAAGACACAGCCACCCCAAAGTTTGGGACGCCTCTGTTTACAAGAACCTCGTTTACAGTACAAGTTCAACATCGCAGAAAGTGAAAAATGGATAAAGAAGTTGTGGTATTTACTTACAAAGCAATATCACTCAGCAATGAAATCTATGTCATCAGGCCCTTAGCAGCACAATGAGTGGATTCAGGTATGATGATTCTAACTGAAATAAGTCACACAGAAAAAGAAACATCATAAGATATCAGTAATACACGGAATGTAAACTTGGCTACACAGGAACTGAATTACAGAACAGAACAGGGTCTCAAATTTAGAAAACCAACTTATGCTTGCTTAAGGGTAAAGGTGAGTTGGGGTGCTGCATAAAACCAGAGATTGAAATGAGCACAGATAAAGTTCCTTAAGCCAAATATGGAATAGACAAGAGCTACTCCTTGCTCAACGAAATAGACTCAACACCGCATATTAAAAGCCTAAGAATGTACCTGACTAGTAAGTATCTTAAAACCTATGGATTGCTATGTCTCCGAAAGAGAATCAAGCATGTGTACAGGGGCATAAACGCAGCAGTGATAGGATTGGAGAGGTTCGGTGAGCAAATGAAGACCCTTTGAAGTCATATTGCATGGTACCCATTCCACGGGTTTCAACTACCCAGGTTTAAGGTATTCTTCCTTCAGCTAAAACATGCATGTGGAACCTAGAGTATGATCAACCATGTGATCGGGAGACGTGTTCAAATATGTCTCAGTTTTCGTACCCTGGTACTCGGGTGCAACATTCCAGACGCTTTACTAACACCCTCCCGACTTGGAGAGTCAGTCCCTTTAACCTCCTGTTTGGCCCAGTTTGCAATTTCTGCGGAAGATGAACAGGAATAGCGAGAACCAATGAGAGACTAGCTGGAGGTGTCTGGACGGGCAAATTTAACTCATTTCCCACCAGGAAGAGGAATTAACCAAAGGCTCAGCGTGCCGTGCCGGAACCAGATTAGGGCCTGAAGCCATCCTGCGGTGTTGCGGCCAGCTCAAAAGAAAGCGAGTTGAAGAAAGGAGCTCAGGGGCACTGTAATTCACAAACCTGCAGAGTTATAAATGACAGCTATCGTCCAAAAATATACTGAAGTAAGGCTGCCAAGAGGACTTGAAAGTGGGGCAGAATTGCAGGAAACCGATTTCAGGAGGCAGACTGGAATTGCATTGAAAGCATAGGAAAAGAGGCAGAACGTCCACCATGATGCACTTGGCCAAAAAGGGCGTATGCGTTTTTTCCTGAATATATTCAGGAAGAAACGCATACGCCCTTTTTGGCCAACCAAGCAAGCTTGCAAAGGAAATCTGCACTACAATGAAGTCTCACTTCCCCCCGGTCAAAAGGGCCATCTGAAAAAAGTGTAAAATCCAGAAAGACAGGACAGGCCATGGAGAACTGGGAGCCTTGTTATGCTGATGGGCGGGATGTAAATTGCCAACAGACACTCGGGAGAAGTGTATGGTGTTTCCTGAAACATCTAAAAAACAAAGCAACAGAGCCTAGGGCACTTCCACTTATGGTCCTATAGCTTAGGGAAATTAAAATCAAAAAGACACAGCCACCCCAAAGTTTGGGACGCCTCTGTTTACAAGAACCTTGTTTACAGTACAAGTTCAACATCGCAGAAAGTGAAAAATGGATAAAGAAGTTGTGGTATTTACTTACAAAGCAATATCACTCAGCAATGAAATCTATGTCATCAGGCCCTTAGCAGCACAATGAGTGGATTCAGGTATGATGATTCTAACTGAAATAAGTCACACAGAAAAGGAAACATCATAAGATATCAGTAATACACGGAATGTAAACTTGGCTACACAGGAACTGAATTACAGAACAGAACAGGGTCTCAAATTTAGAAAACCAACTTATGCTTGCTTAAGGGTAAAGGTGAGTTGGGGTGCTGCATAAAACCAGAGATTGAAATGAGCACAGGTAAAGTTCCTTAAGCCAAATATGGAATAGACAAGAGCTACTCCTTGCTCAACGAAATGGACTCAACACCGCATATTAAAAGCCTAAGAATGTACCTGACTAGTAAGTATCTTAAAACCTATGGATTGCTATGTCTCCGAAAGAGAATCAAGCATGTGTACAGGGGCATAAACGCAGCAGTGATAGGATTGGAGAGGTTCGGTGAGCAAATGAAGACCCTTTGAAGTCATATTGCATGGTACCCATTCCACGGGTTTCAACTACCCAGGTTTAAGGTATTCTTCCTTCAGCTAAAACATGCATGTGGAACCTAGAGTATGATCAACCATGTGATCGGGAGACGTGTTCAAATATGTCTCAGTTTTCGTACCCTGGTACTCGAGTGCAACATTCCAGACGCTTTACTAACACCCTCCCGACTTGGAGAGTCAGTCCCTTTAACCTCCTGTTTGGCCCAGTTTGCAATTTCTGCGGAAGATGAACAGGAATAGCGAGAACCAATGAGAGACTAGCTGGAGGTGTCTGGACGGGCAAATTTAACTCTCATTTCCCACCAGGAAGAGGAATTAACCAAAGGCTCAGCGTGCTGTGCCGGAACCAGATTAGGGCCTGAAGCCATCCTGCGGTGTTGCGGCCAGCTCAAAAGAAAGCGAGTTGAAGAAAGGAGCTCAGGGGCACTGTAATTCACAAACCTGCAGAGTTATAAATGACAGCTATCGTCCAAAAATATACTGAAGTAAGGCTGCCAAGAGGACTTGAAAGCGGGGCAGAATTGCAGGAAACCGATTTCAGGAGGCAGACTGGAATTGCATTGAAAGCATAGGAAAAGAGGCAGAACGTCCACCATGATGCACTTGGCCAAAAAGGGCGTATGCGTTTTTTCCTGAATATATTCAGGAAAAAACGCATACGCCCTTTTTGGCCAACCAAGCAAGCTTGCAAAGGAAATCTGCACTACAATGAAGTCTCACTTCCCCCCGGTCAAAAGGGCCATCTGAAAAAAGTGTAAAATCCAGAAAGACAGGACAGGCCATGGAGAACTGGGAGCCTTGTTATGCTGATGGGCGGGATGTAAATTGCCAACAGACACTCGGGAGAAGTGTATGGTGTTTCCTGAAACATCTAAAAAACAAAGCAACAGAGCCTAGGGCACTTCCACTTATGGTCCTATAGCTTAGGGAAATTAAAATCAAAAAGACACAGCCACCCCAAAGTTTGGGACGCCTCTGTTTACAAGAACCTCGTTTACAGTACAAGTTCAACATCGCAGAAAGTGAAAAATGGATAAAGAAGTTGTGGTATTTACTTACAAAGCAATATCACTCAGCAATGAAATCTATGTCATCAGGCCCTTAGCAGCACAATGAGTGGATTCAGGTATGATGATTCTAACTGAAATAAGTCACACAGAAAAAGAAACATCATAAGATATCAGTAATACATGGAATGTAAACTTGGCTACACAGGAACTGAATTACAGAACAGAACAGGGTCTCAAATTTAGAAAACCAACTTATGCTTTCTTAAGGGTAAAGGTGAGTTGGGGTGCTGCATAAAACCAGAGATTGAAATGAGCACAGATAAAGTTCCTTAAGCCAAATATGGAATAGACAAGAGCTACCTCTTGCTCAACGAAATGGACTCAACACCGCATATTAAATGCCTAAGAATGTACCTGACGAGTAAGTATCTTAAAACCTATGGATTGCTATGTCTCCGAAAGAGAATCAAGCATGTGTACAGGGGCATAAACGCAGCAGTGATAGGATTGGAGAGGTTCGGTGAGCAAATGAAGACCCTTTGAAGTCATATTGCATGGTACCCATTCCACGGGTTTCAACTACCCAGGTTTAAGGTATTCTTCCTTCAGCTAAAACATGCATGTGGAACCTAGAGTATGATCAACCATGTGATCGGGAGACGTGTTCAAATATGTCTCAGTTTTCGTACCCTGGTACTCGGGTGCAACATTCCAGACGCTTTACTAACACCCTCCCGACTTGGAGAGTCAGTCCCTTTAACCTCCTGTTTGGCCCAGTTTGCAATTTCTGCGGAAGATGAACAGGAATAGCGAGAACCAATGAGAGACTAGCTGGAGGTGTCTGGACGGGCAAATTTAACTCTCATTTCCCACCAGGAAGAGGAATTAACCAAAGGCTCAGCGTGCTGTGCCGGAACCAGATTAGGGCCTGAAGCCATCCTGCGGTGTTGCGGCCAGCTCAAAAGAAAGCGAGTTGAAGAAAGGAGCTCAGGGGCACTGTAATTCACAAACCTGCAGAGTTATAAATGACAGCTATCGTCCAAAAATATACTGAAGTAAGGCTGCCAAGAGGACTTGAAAGCGGGGCAGAATTGCAGGAAACCGATTTCAGGAGGCAGACTGGAATTGCATTGAAAGCATAGGAAAAGAGGCAGAACGTCCACAATGATGCACTTGGCCAAAAAGTGCGTATGCGTTTTTTCCTGAATATATTCAGGAAAAAACGCATACGCCCTTTTTGGCCAACCAAGCAAGCTTGCAAAGGAAATCTGCACTACAATGAAGTCTCACTTCCCCCCGGTCAAAAGGGCCATCTGAAAAAAGTGTAAAATCCAGAAAGACAGGACAGGCCATGGAGAACTGGGAGCCTTGTTATGCTGATGGGCGGGATGTAAATTGCCAACAGACACTCGGGAGAAGTGTATGGTGTTTCCTGAAACATCTAAAAAACAAAGCAACAGAGCCTAGGGCACTTCCACTTATGGTCCTATAGCTTAGGGAAATTAAAATCAAAAAGACACAGCCACCCCAAAGTTTGGGACGCCTCTGTTTACAAGAACCTCGTTTACAGTACAAGTTCAACATCGCAGAAAGTGAAAAATGGATAAAGAAGTTGTGGTATTTACTTACAAAGCAATATCACTCAGCAATGAAATCTATGTCATCAGGCCCTTAGCAGCACAATGAGTGGATTCAGGTATGATGATTCTAACTGAAATAAGTCACACAGAAAAAGAAACATCATAAGATATCAGTAATACACGGAATGTAAACTTGGCTACACAGGAACTGAATTACAGAACAGAACAGGGTCTCAAATTTAGAAAACCAACTTATGCTTTCTTAAGGGTAAAGGTGAGTTGGGGTGCTGCATAAAACCAGAGATTGAAATGAGCACAGATAAAGTTCCTTAAGCCAAATATGGAATAGACAAGAGCTACTCCTTGCTCAACGAAATGGACTCAACACCGCATATTAAATGCCTAAGAATGTACCTGACGAGTAAGTATCTTAAAACCTATGGATTGCTATGTCTCCGAAAGAGAATCAAGCATGTGTACAGGGGCATAAACGCAGCAGTGATAGGATTGGAGAGGTTCGGTGAGCAAATGAAGACCCTTTGAAGTCATATTGCATGGTACCCATTCCACGGGTTTCAACTACCCAGGTTTAAGGTATTCTTCCTTCAGCTAAAACATGCATGTGGAACCTAGAGTATGATCAACCATGTGATCGGGAGACGTGTTCAAATATGTCTCAGTTTTCGTACCCTGGTACTCGGGTGCAACATTCCAGACGCTTTACTAACACCCTCCCGACTTGGAGAGTCAGTCCCTTTAACCTCCTGTTTGGCCCAGTTTGCAATTTCTGCGGAAGATGAACAGGAATAGCGAGAACCAATGAGAGACTAGCTGGAGGTGTCTGGACGGGAAAATTTAACTCATTTCCCACCAGGAAGAGGAATTAACCAAAGGCTCAGCATGCCGTGCCGGAACCAGATTAGGGCCTGAAGCCATCCTGCGGTGTTGCGGCCAGCTCAAAAGAAAGCGAGTTGAAGAAAGGAGCTCAGGGGCACTGTAATTCACAAACCTGCAGAGTTATAAATGACAGCTATCGTCCAAAAATATACTGAAGTAAGGCTGCCAAGAGGACTTGAAAGCGGGGCAGAATTGCAGGAAACCGATTTCAGGAGGCAGACTGGAATTGCATTGAAAGCATAGGAAAAGAGGCAGAACGTCCACCATGATGCACTTGGCCAAAAAGGGCGTATGCGTTTTTTCCTGAATATATTCAGGAAAAAACGCATACGCCCTTTTTGGCCAACCAAGCAAGCTTGCAAAGGAAATCTGCACTACAATGAAGTCTCACTTCCCCCCGGTCAAAAGGGCCATCTGAAAAAAGTGTAAAATCCAGAAAGACAGGACAGGCCATGGAGAACTGGGAGCCTTGTTATGCTGATGGGCGGGATGTAAATTGCCAACAGACACTCGGGAGAAGTGTATGGTGTTTCCTGAAACATCTAAAAAACAAAGCAACAGAGCCTAGGGCACTTCCACTTATGGTCCTATAGCTTAGGGAAATTAAAATCAAAAAGACACAGCCACCCCAAAGTTTGGGACGCCTCTGTTTACAAGAACCTCGTTTACAGTACAAGTTCAACATCGCAGAAAGTGAAAAATGGATAAAGAAGTTGTGGTATTTACTTACAAAGCAATATCACTCAGCAATGAAATCTATGTCGTCAGGCCCTTAGCAGCACAATGAGTGGATTCAGGTATGATGATTCTAACTGAAATAAGTCACACAGAAAAAGAAACATCATAAGATATCAGTAATACACGGAATGTAAACTTGGCTACACAGGAACTGAATTACAGAACAGAACAGGGTCTCAAATTTAGAAAACCAACTTATGCTTTCTTAAGGGTAAAGGTGAGTTGGGGTGCTGCATAAAACCAGAGATTGAAATGAGCACAGATAAAGTTCCTTAAGCCAAATATGGAATAGACAAGAGCTACCTCTTGCTCAACGAAATGGACTCAACACCGCATATTAAATGCCTAAGAATGTACCTGACGAGTAAGTATCTTAAAACCTATGGATTGCTATGTCTCCGAAAGAGAATCAAGCATGTGTACAGGGGCATAAACGCAGCAGTGATAGGATTGGAGAGGTTCGGTGAGCAAATGAAAACCCTTTGAAGTCATATTGCATGGTACCCATTCCACGGGTTTCAACTACCCAGGTTTAAGGTATTCTTCCTTCAGCTAAAACATGCATGTGGAACCTAGAGTATGATCAACCATGTGATCGGGAGACGTGTTCAAATATGTCTCAGTTTTCGTACCCTGGTACTCGGGTGCAACATTCCAGACGCTTTACTAACACCCTCCCGACTTGGAGAGTCAGTCCCTTTAACCTCCTGTTTGGCCCAGTTTGCAATTTCTGCGGAAGATGAACAGGAATAGCGAGAACCAATGAGAGACTAGCTGGAGGTGTCTGGACGGGCAAATTTAACTCTCATTTCCCACCAGGAAGAGGAATTAACCAAAGGCTCAGCGTGCCGTGCCGGAACCAGATTAGGGCCTGAAGCCATCCTGCGGTGTTGCGGCCAGCTCAAAAGAAAGCGAGTTGAAGAAAGGAGCTCAGGGGCACTGTAATTCACAAACCTGCAGAGTTATAAATGACAGCTATCGTCCAAAAATATACTGAAGTAAGGCTGCCAAGAGGACTTGAAAGCGGGGCAGAATTGCAGGAAACCGATTTCAGGAGGCAGACTGGAATTGCATTGAAAGCATAGGAAAAGAGGCAGAACGTCCACCATGATGCACTTGGCCAAAAAGGGCGTATGCGTTTTTTCCTGAATATATTCAGGAAGAAACGCATACGCCCTTTTTGGCCAACCAAGCAAGCTTGCAAAGGAAATCTGCACTACAATGAAGTCTCACTTCCCCCCGGTCAAAAGGGCCATCTGAAAAAAGTGTAAAATCCAGAAAGGCAGGACAGGCCATGGAGAACTGGGAGCCTTGTTATGCTGATGGGCGGGATGTAAATTGCCAACAGACACTCGGGAGAAGTGTATGGTGTTTCCTGAAACATCTAAAAAACAAAGCAACAGAGCCTAGGGCACTTCCACTTATGGTCCTATAGCTTAGGGAAATTAAAATCAAAAAGACACAGCCACCCCAAAGTTTGGGACGCCTCTGTTTACAAGAACCTCGTTTACAGTACAAGTTCAACATCGCAGAAAGTGAAAAATGGATAAAGAAGTTGTGGTATTTACTTACAAAGCAATATCACTCAGCAATGAAATCTATGTCATCAGGCCCTTAGCAGCACAATGAGTGGATTCAGGTATGATGATTCTAACTGAAATAAGTCACACAGAAAAAGAAACATCATAAGATATCAGTAATACACGGAATGTAAACTTGGCTACACAGGAACTGAATTACAGAACAGAACAGGGTCTCAAATTTAGAAAACCAACTTATGCTTTCTTAAGGGTAAAGGTGAGTTGGGGTGCTGCATAAAACCAGAGATTGAAATGAGCACAGATAAAGTTCCTTAAGCCAAATATGGAATAGACAAGAGCTACCTCTTGCTCAACGAAATGGACTCAACACCGCATATTAAATGCCTAAGAATGTACCTGACGAGTAAGTATCTTAAAACCTATGGATTGCTATGTCTCCGAAAGAGAATCAAGCATGTGTACAGGGGCATAAACGCAGCAGTGATAGGATTGGAGAGGTTCGGTGAGCAAATGAAGACCCTTTGAAGTCATATTGCATGGTACCCATTCCACGGGTTTCAACTACCCAGGTTTAAGGTATTCTTCCTTCAGCTAAAACATGCATGTGGAACCTAGAGTATGATCAACCATGTGATCGGGAGACGTGTTCAAATATGTCTCAGTTTTCGTACCCTGGTACTCGGGTGCAACATTCCAGACGCTTTACTAACACCCTCCCGACTTGGAGAGTCAGTCCCTTTAACCTCTTGTTTGGCCCAGTTTGCAATTTCTGCGGAAGATGAACAGGAATAGCGAGAACCAATGAGAGACTAGCTGGAGGTGTCTGGACGGGCAAATTTAACTCTCATTTCCCACCAGGAAGAGGAATTAACCAAAGGCTCAGCGTGCTGTGCCGGAACCAGATTAGGGCCTGAAGCCATCCTGCGGTGTTGCGGCCAGCTCAAAAGAAAGCGAGTTGAAGAAAGGAGCTCAGGGGCACTGTAATTCACAAACCTGCAGAGTTATAAATGACAGCTATCGTCCAAAAATATACGGAAGTAAGGCTGCCAAGAGGACTTGAAAGCGGGGCAGAATTGCAGGAAACCGATTTCAGGAGGTAGACTGGAATTGCATTGAAAGCATAGGAAAAGAGGCAGAACGTCCACCATGATGCACTTGGCCAAAAAGGGCGTATGCGTTTTTTCCTGAATATATTCAGGAAAAAACGCATACGCCCTCTTTGGCCAACCAAGCAAGCTTGCAAAGGAAATCTGCACTACAATGAAGTCTCACTTCCCCCCGGTCAAAAGGGCCATCTGAAAAAAGTGTAAAATCCAGAAAGGCAGGACAGGCCATGGAGAACTGGGAGCCTTGTTATGCTGATGGGCGGGATGTAAATTGCCAACAGACACTCGGGAGAAGTGTATGGTGTTTCCTGAAACATCTAAAAAACAAAGCAACAGAGCCTAGGGCACTTCCACTTATGGTCCTATAGCTTAGGGAAATTAAAATAAAAAAGACACAGCCACCCCAAAGTTTGGGACGCCTCTGTTTACAAGAACCTCGTTTACAGTACAAGTTCAACATCGCAGAAAGTGAAAAATGGATAAAGAAGTTGTGGTATTTACTTACAAAGCAATATCACTCAGCAATGAAATCTATGTCATCAGGCCCTTAGCAGCACAATGAGTGGATTCAGGTATGATGATTCTAACTGAAATAAGTCACACAGAAAAAGAAACATCATAAGATATCAGTAATACACGGAATGTAAACTTGGCTACACAGGAACTGAATTACAGAACAGAACAGGGTCTCAAATTTAGAAAACCAACTTATGCTTTCTTAAGGGTAAAGGTGAGTTGGGGTGCTGCATAAAACCAGAGATTGAAATGAGCACAGATAAAGTTCCTTAAGCCAAATATGGAATAGACAAGAGCTACCTCTTGCTCAACGAAATGGACTCAACACCGCATATTAAATGCCTAAGAATGTACCTGACGAGTAAGTATCTTAAAACCTATGGATTGCTATGTCTCCGAAAGAGAATCAAGCATGTGTACAGGGGCATAAACGCAGCAGTGATAGGATTGGAGAGGTTCGGTGAGCAAATGAAGACCCTTTGAAGTCATATTGCATGGTACCCATTCCACGGGTTTCAACTACCCAGGTTTAAGGTATTCTTCCTTCAGCTAAAACATGCATGTGGAACCTAGAGTATGATCAACCATGTGATCGGGAGACGTGTTCAAATATGTCTCAGTTTTCGTACCCTGGTACTCGGGTGCAACATTCCAGACGCTTTACTAACACCCTCCCGACTTGGAGAGTCAGTCCCTTTAACCTCCTGTTTGGCCCAGTTTGCAATTTCTGCGGAAGATGAACAGGAATAGCGAGAACCAATGAGAGACTAGCTGGAGGTGTCTGGACGGGCAAATTTAACTCTCATTTCCCACCAGGAAGAGGAATTAACCAAAGGCTCAGCGTGCCGTGCCGGAACCAGATTAGGGCCTGAAGCCATCCTGCGGTGTTGCGGCCAGCTCAAAAGAAAGCGAGTTGAAGAAAGGAGCTCAGGGGCACTGTAATTCACAAACCTGCAGAGTTATAAATGACAGCTATCGTCCAAAAATATACTGAAGTAAGGCTGCCAAGAGGACTTGAAAGCGGGGCAGAATTGCAGGAAACCGATTTCAGGAGGCAGACTGGAATTGCATTGAAAGCATAGGAAAAGAGGCAGAACGTCCACCATGATGCACTTGGCCAAAAAGGGCGTATGCGTTTTTTCCTGAATATATTCAGGAAGAAATGCATACGCCCTTTTTGGCCAACCAAGCAAGCTTGCAAAGGAAATCTGCACTACAATGAAGTCTCACTTCCCCCCGGTCAAAAGGGCCATCTGAAAAAACTGTAAAATCCAGAAAGGCAGGACAGGCCATGGAGAACTGGGAGCCTTGTTATGCTGATGGGCGGGATGTAAATTGCCAACAGACACTCGGGAGAAGTGTATGGTGTTTCCTGAAACATCTAAAAAACAAAGCAACAGAGCCTAGGGCACTTCCACTTATGGTCCTATAGCTTAGGGAAATTAAAATCAAAAAGACACAGCCACCCCAAAGTTTGGGACGCCTCTGTTTACAAGAACCTCGTTTACAGTACAAGTTCAACATCGCAGAAAGTGAAAAATGGATAAAGAAGTTGTGGTATTTACTTACAAAGCAATATCACTCAGCAATGAAATCTATGTCATCAGGCCCTTAGCAGCACAATGAGTGGATTCAGGTATGATGATTCTAACTGAAATAAGTCACACAGAAAAAGAAACATCATAAGATATCAGTAATACACGGAATGTAAACTTGGCTACACAGGAACTGAATTACAGAACAGAACAGGGTCTCAAATTTAGAAAACCAACTTATGCTTGCTTAAGGGTAAAGGTGAGTTGGGGTGCTGCATAAAACCAGAGATTGAAATGAGCACAGATAAAGTTCCTTAAGCCAAATATGGAATAGACAAGAGCTACTCCTTGCTCAACGAAATGGACTCAACACCGCATATTAAAAGCCTAAGAATGTACCTGACTAGTAAGTATCTTAAAACCTATGGATTGCTATGTCTCCGAAAGAGAATCAAGCATGTGTACAGGGGCATAAACGCAGCAGTGATAGGATTGGAGAGGTTCGGTGAGCAAATGAAGACCCTTTGAAGTCATATTGCATGGTACCCATTCCACGGGTTTCAACTACCCAGGTTTAAGGTATTCTTCCTTCAGCTAAAACATGCATGTGGAACCTAGAGTATGATCAACCATGTGATCGGGAGACGTGTTCAAATATGTCTCAGTTTTCGTACCCTGGTACTCGGGTGCAACATTCCAGACGCTTTACTAACACCCTCCCGACTTGGAGAGTCAGTCCCTTTAACCTCCTGTTTGGCCCAGTTTGCAATTTCTGCGGAAGATGAACAGGAATAGCGAGAACCAATGAGAGACTAGCTGGAGGTGTCTGGACGGGCAAATTTAACTCATTTCCCACCAGGAAGAGGAATTAACCAAAGGCTCAGCGTGCCGTGCCGGAACCAGATTAGGGCCTGAAGCCATCCTGCGGTGTTGCGGCCAGCTCAAAAGAAAGCGAGT
Organism: Pseudorca crassidens; assembly: GCF_039906515.1. Taxonomy (NCBI): domain Eukaryota; kingdom Metazoa; phylum Chordata; class Mammalia; order Artiodactyla; family Delphinidae; genus Pseudorca; species Pseudorca crassidens. The sequence continues at coordinate 23,473 of NW_027136214.1, read as the reverse complement.
TGAAGAAAGGAGCTCAGGGGCACTGTAATTCACAAACCTGCAGAGTTATAAATGACAGCTATCGTCCAAAAATATACTGAAGTAAGGCTGCCAAGAGGACTTGAAAGCGGGGCAGAATTGCAGGAAACCGATTTCAGGAGGCAGACTGGAATTGCATTGAAAGCATAGGAAAAGAGGCAGAACGTCCACCATGATGCACTTGGCCAAAAAGGGCGTATGCGTTTTTTCCTGAATATATTCAGGAAGAAATGCATACGCCCTTTTTGGCCAACCAAGCAAGCTTGCAAAGGAAATCTGCACTACAATGAAGTCTCACTTCCCCCCGGTCAAAAGGGCCATCTGAAAAAAGTGTAAAATCCAGAAAGGCAGGACAGGCCATGGAGAACTGGGAGCCTTGTTATGCTGATGGGCGGGATGTAAATTGCCAACAGACACTCGGGAGAAGTGTATGGTGTTTCCTGAAACATCTAAAAAACAAAGCAACAGAGCCTAGGGCACTTCCACTTATGGTCCTATAGCTTAGGGAAATTAAAATCAAAAAGACACAGCCACCCCAAAGTTTGGGACGCCTCTGTTTACAAGAACCTCGTTTACAGTACAAGTTCAACATCGCAGAAAGTGAAAAATGGATAAAGAAGTTGTGGTATTTACTTACAAAGCAATATCACTCAGCAATGAAATCTATGTCATCAGGCCCTTAGCAGCACAATGAGTGGATTCAGGTATGATGATTCTAACTGAAATAAGTCACACAGAAAAAGAAACATCATAAGATATCAGTAATACACGGAATGTAAACTTGGCTACACAGGAACTGAATTACAGAACAGAACAGGGTCTCAAATTTAGAAAACCAACTTATGCTTGCTTAAGGGTAAAGGTGAGTTGGGGTGCTGCATAAAACCAGAGATTGAAATGAGCACAGATAAAGTTCCTTAAGCCAAATATGGAATAGACAAGAGCTACTCCTTGCTCAACGAAATGGACTCAACACCGCATATTAAAAGCCTAAGAATGTACCTGACTAGTAAGTATCTTAAAACCTATGGATTGCTATGTCTCCGAAAGAGAATCAAGCATGTGTACAGGGGCATAAACGCAGCAGTGATAGGATTGGAGAGGTTCGGTGAGCAAATGAAGACCCTTTGAAGTCATATTGCATGGTACCCATTCCACGGGTTTCAACTACCCAGGTTTAAGGTATTCTTCCTTCAGCTAAAACATGCATGTGGAACCTAGAGTATGATCAACCATGTGATCGGGAGACGTGTTCAAATATGTCTCAGTTTTCGTACCCTGGTACTCGGGTGCAACATTCCAGACGCTTTACTAACACCCTCCCGACTTGGAGAGTCAGTCCCTTTAACCTCCTGTTTGGCCCAGTTTGCAATTTCTGCGGAAGATGAACAGGAATAGCGAGAACCAATGAGAGACTAGCTGGAGGTGTCTGGACGGGCAAATTTAACTCATTTCCCACCAGGAAGAGGAATTAACCAAAGGCTCAGCGTGCCGTGCCGGAACCAGATTAGGGCCTGAAGCCATCCTGCGGTGTTGCGGCCAGCTCAAAAGAAAGCGAGTTGAAGAAAGGAGCTCAGGGGCACTGTAATTCACAAACCTGCAGAGTTATAAATGACAGCTATCGTCCAAAAATATACTGAAGTAAGGCTGCCAAGAGGACTTGAAAGCGGGGCAGAATTGCAGGAAACCGATTTCAGGAGGCAGACTGGAATTGCATTGAAAGCATAGGAAAAGAGGCAGAACGTCCACCATGATGCACTTGGCCAAAAAGGGCGTATGCGTTTTTTCCTGAATATATTCAGGAAGAAATGCATACGCCCTTTTTGGCCAACCAAGCAAGCTTGCAAAGGAAATCTGCACTACAATGAAGTCTCACTTCCCCCCGGTCAAAAGGGCCATCTGAAAAAACTGTAAAATCCAGAAAGGCAGGACAGGCCATGGAGAACTGGGAGCCTTGTTATGCTGATGGGCGGGATGTAAATTGCCAACAGACACTCGGGAGAAGTGTATGGTGTTTCCTGAAACATCTAAAAAACAAAGCAACAGAGCCTAGGGCACTTCCACTTATGGTCCTATAGCTTAGGGAAATTAAAATCAAAAAGACACAGCCACCCCAAAGTTTGGGACGCCTCTGTTTACAAGAACCTCGTTTACAGTACAAGTTCAACATCGCAGAAAGTGAAAAATGGATAAAGAAGTTGTGGTATTTACTTACAAAGCAATATCACTCAGCAATGAAATCTATGTCATCAGGCCCTTAGCAGCACAATGAGTGGATTCAGGTATGATGATTCTAACTGAAATAAGTCACACAGAAAAAGAAACATCATAAGATATCAGTAATACACGGAATGTAAACTTGGCTACACAGGAACTGAATTACAGAACAGAACAGGGTCTCAAATTTAGAAAACCAACTTATGCTTGCTTAAGGGTAAAGGTGAGTTGGGGTGCTGCATAAAACCAGAGATTGAAATGAGCACAGATAAAGTTCCTTAAGCCAAATATGGAATAGACAAGAGCTACCTCTTGCTCAACGAAATGGACTCAACACCGCATATTAAATGCCTAAGAATGTACCTGACGAGTAAGTATCTTAAAACCTATGGATTGCTATGTCTCCGAAAGAGAATCAAGCATGTGTACAGGGGCATAAACGCAGCAGTGATAGGATTGGAGAGGTTCGGTGAGCAAATGAAGACCCTTTGAAGTCATATTGCATGGTACCCATTCCACGGGTTTCAACTACCCAGGTTTAAGGTATTCTTCCTTCAGCTAAAACATGCATGTGGAACCTAGAGTATGATCAACCATGTGATCGGGAGACGTGTTCAAATATGTCTCAGTTTTCGTACCCTGGTACTCGGGTGCAACATTCCAGACGCTTTACTAACACCCTCCCGACTTGGAGAGTCAGTCCCTTTAACCTCCTGTTTGGCCCAGTTTGCAATTTCTGCGGAAGATGAACAGGAATAGCGAGAACCAATGAGAGACTAGCTGGAGGTGTCTGGACGGGCAAATTTAACTCTCATTTCCCACCAGGAAGAGGAATTAACCAAAGGCTCAGCGTGCTGTGCCGGAACCAGATTAGGGCCTGAAGCCATCCTGCGGTGTTGCGGCCAGCTCAAAAGAAAGCGAGTTGAAGAAAGGAGCTCAGGGGCACTGTAATTCACAAACCTGCAGAGTTATAAATGACAGCTATCGTCCAAAAATATACTGAAGTAAGGCTGCCAAGAGGACTTGAAAGCGGGGCAGAATTGCAGGAAACCGATTTCAGGAGGCAGACTGGAATTGCATTGAAAGCATAGGAAAAGAGGCAGAACGTCCACAATGATGCACTTGGCCAAAAAGTGCGTATGCGTTTTTTCCTGAATATATTCAGGAAAAAACGCATACGCCCTTTTTGGCCAACCAAGCAAGCTTGCAAAGGAAATCTGCACTACAATGAAGTCTCACTTCCCCCCGGTCAAAAGGGCCATCTGAAAAAAGTGTAAAATCCAGAAAGACAGGACAGGCCATGGAGAACTGGGAGCCTTGTTATGCTGATGGGCGGGATGTAAATTGCCAACAGACACTCGGGAGAAGTGTATGGTGTTTCCTGAAACATCTAAAAAACAAAGCAACAGAGCCTAGGGCACTTCCACTTATGGTCCTATAGCTTAGGGAAATTAAAATCAAAAAGACACAGCCACCCCAAAGTTTGGGACGCCTCTGTTTACAAGAACCTCGTTTACAGTACAAGTTCAACATCGCAGAAAGTGAAAAATGGATAAAGAAGTTGTGGTATTTACTTACAAAGCAATATCACTCAGCAATGAAATCTATGTCATCAGGCCCTTAGCAGCACAATGAGTGGATTCAGGTATGATGATTCTAACTGAAATAAGTCACACAGAAAAAGAAACATCATAAGATATCAGTAATACACGGAATGTAAACTTGGCTACACAGGAACTGAATTACAGAACAGAACAGGGTCTCAAATTTAGAAAACCAACTTATGCTTTCTTAAGGGTAAAGGTGAGTTGGGGTGCTGCATAAAACCAGAGATTGAAATGAGCACAGATAAAGTTCCTTAAGCCAAATATGGAATAGACAAGAGCTACCTCTTGCTCAACGAAATGGACTCAACACCGCATATTAAATGCCTAAGAATGTACCTGACGAGTAAGTATCTTAAAACCTATGGATTGCTATGTCTCCGAAAGAGAATCAAGCATGTGTACAGGGGCATAAACGCAGCAGTGATAGGATTGGAGAGGTTCGGTGAGCAAATGAAGACCCTTTGAAGTCATATTGCATGGTACCCATTCCACGGGTTTCAACTACCCAGGTTTAAGGTATTCTTCCTTCAGCTAAAACATGCATGTGGAACCTAGAGTATGATCAACCATGTGATCGGGAGACGTGTTCAAATATGTCTCAGTTTTCGTACCCTGGTACTCGGGTGCAACATTCCAGACGCTTTACTAACACCCTCCCGACTTGGAGAGTCAGTCCCTTTAACCTCCTGTTTGGCCCAGTTTGCAATTTCTGCGGAAGATGAACAGGAATAGCGAGAACCAATGAGAGACTAGCTGGAGGTGTCTGGACGGGCAAATTTAACTCATTTCCCACCAGGAAGAGGAATTAACCAAAGGCTCAGCATGCCGTGCCGGAACCAGATTAGGGCCTGAAGCCATCCTGCGGTGTTGCGGCCAGCTCAAAAGAAAGCGAGTTGAAGAAAGGAGCTCAGGGGCACTGTAATTCACAAACCTGCAGAGTTATAAATGACAGCTATCGTCCAAAAATATACTGAAGTAAGGCTGCCAAGAGGACTTGAAAGCGGGGCAGAATTGCAGGAAACCGATTTCAGGAGGCAGACTGGAATTGCATTGAAAGCATAGGAAAAGAGGCAGAACGTCCACCATGATGCACTTGGCCAAAAAGGGCGTATGCGTTTTTTCCTGAATATATTCAGGAAAAAACGCATACGCCCTTTTTGGCCAACCAAGCAAGCTTGCAAAGGAAATCTGCACTACAATGAAGTCTCACTTCCCCCCGGTCAAAAGGGCCATCTGAAAAAAGTGTAAAATCCAGAAAGACAGGACAGGCCATGGAGAACTGGGAGCCTTGTTATGCTGATGGGCGGGATGTAAATTGCCAACAGACACTCGGGAGAAGTGTATGGTGTTTCCTGAAACATCTAAAAAACAAAGCAACAGAGCCTAGGGCACTTCCACTTATGGTCCTATAGCTTAGGGAAATTAAAATCAAAAAGACACAGCCACCCCAAAGTTTGGGACGCCTCTGTTTACAAGAACCTCGTTTACAGTACAAGTTCAACATCGCAGAAAGTGAAAAATGGATAAAGAAGTTGTGGTATTTACTTACAAAGCAATATCACTCAGCAATGAAATCTATGTCGTCAGGCCCTTAGCAGCACAATGAGTGGATTCAGGTATGATGATTCTAACTGAAATAAGTCACACAGAAAAAGAAACATCATAAGATATCAGTAATACACGGAATGTAAACTTGGCTACACAGGAACTGAATTACAGAACAGAACAGGGTCTCAAATTTAGAAAACCAACTTATGCTTTCTTAAGGGTAAAGGTGAGTTGGGGTGCTGCATAAAACCAGAGATTGAAATGAGCACAGATAAAGTTCCTTAAGCCAAATATGGAATAGACAAGAGCTACCTCTTGCTCAACGAAATGGACTCAACACCGCATATTAAATGCCTAAGAATGTACCTGACGAGTAAGTATCTTAAAACCTATGGATTGCTATGTCTCCGAAAGAGAATCAAGCATGTGTACAGGGGCATAAACGCAGCAGTGATAGGATTGGAGAGGTTCGGTGAGCAAATGAAAACCCTTTGAAGTCATATTGCATGGTACCCATTCCACGGGTTTCAACTACCCAGGTTTAAGGTATTCTTCCTTCAGCTAAAACATGCATGTGGAACCTAGAGTATGATCAACCATGTGATCGGGAGACGTGTTCAAATATGTCTCAGTTTTCGTACCCTGGTACTCGGGTGCAACATTCCAGACGCTTTACTAACACCCTCCCGACTTGGAGAGTCAGTCCCTTTAACCTCCTGTTTGGCCCAGTTTGCAATTTCTGCGGAAGATGAACAGGAATAGCGAGAACCAATGAGAGACTAGCTGGAGGTGTCTGGACGGGCAAATTTAACTCTCATTTCCCACCAGGAAGAGGAATTAACCAAAGGCTCAGCGTGCCGTGCCGGAACCAGATTAGGGCCTGAAGCCATCCTGCGGTGTTGCGGCCAGCTCAAAAGAAAGCGAGTTGAAGAAAGGAGCTCAGGGGCACTGTAATTCACAAACCTGCAGAGTTATAAATGACAGCTATCGTCCAAAAATATACTGAAGTAAGGCTGCCAAGAGGACTTGAAAGCGGGGCAGAATTGCAGGAAACCGATTTCAGGAGGCAGACTGGAATTGCATTGAAAGCATAGGAAAAGAGGCAGAACGTCCACCATGATGCACTTGGCCAAAAAGGGCGTATGCGTTTTTTCCTGAATATATTCAGGAAGAAACGCATACGCCCTTTTTGGCCAACCAAGCAAGCTTGCAAAGGAAATCTGCACTACAATGAAGTCTCACTTCCCCCCGGTCAAAAGGGCCATCTGAAAAAAGTGTAAAATCCAGAAAGGCAGGACAGGCCATGGAGAACTGGGAGCCTTGTTATGCTGATGGGCGGGATGTAAATTGCCAACAGACACTCGGGAGAAGTGTATGGTGTTTCCTGAAACATCTAAAAAACAAAGCAACAGAGCCTAGGGCACTTCCACTTATGGTCCTATAGCTTAGGGAAATTAAAATAAAAAAGACACAGCCACCCCAAAGTTTGGGACGCCTCTGTTTACAAGAACCTCGTTTACAGTACAAGTTCAACATCGCAGAAAGTGAAAAATGGATAAAGAAGTTGTGGTATTTACTTACAAAGCAATATCACTCAGCAATGAAATCTATGTCATCAGGCCCTTAGCAGCACAATGAGTGGATTCAGGTATGATGATTCTAACTGAAATAAGTCACACAGAAAAAGAAACATCATAAGATATCAGTAATACACGGAATGTAAACTTGGCTACACAGGAACTGAATTACAGAACAGAACAGGGTCTCAAATTTAGAAAACCAACTTATGCTTTCTTAAGGGTAAAGGTGAGTTGGGGTGCTGCATAAAACCAGAGATTGAAATGAGCACAGATAAAGTTCCTTAAGCCAAATATGGAATAGACAAGAGCTACCTCTTGCTCAACGAAATGGACTCAACACCGCATATTAAATGCCTAAGAATGTACCTGACGAGTAAGTATCTTAAAACCTATGGATTGCTATGTCTCCGAAAGAGAATCAAGCATGTGTACAGGGGCATAAACGCAGCAGTGATAGGATTGGAGAGGTTCGGTGAGCAAATGAAGACCCTTTGAAGTCATATTGCATGGTACCCATTCCACGGGTTTCAACTACCCAGGTTTAAGGTATTCTTCCTTCAGCTAAAACATGCATGTGGAACCTAGAGTATGATCAACCATGTGATCGGGAGACGTGTTCAAATATGTCTCAGTTTTCGTACCCTGGTACTCGGGTGCAACATTCCAGACGCTTTACTAACACCCTCCCGACTTGGAGAGTCAGTCCCTTTAACCTCCTGTTTGGCCCAGTTTGCAATTTCTGCGGAAGATGAACAGGAATAGCGAGAACCAATGAGAGACTAGCTGGAGGTGTCTGGACGGGCAAATTTAACTCTCATTTCCCACCAGGAAGAGGAATTAACCAAAGGCTCAGCGTGCCGTGCCGGAACCAGATTAGGGCCTGAAGCCATCCTGCGGTGTTGCGGCCAGCTCAAAAGAAAGCGAGTTGAAGAAAGGAGCTCAGGGGCACTGTAATTCACAAACCTGCAGAGTTATAAATGACAGCTATCGTCCAAAAATATACTGAAGTAAGGCTGCCAAGAGGACTTGAAAGCGGGGCAGAATTGCAGGAAACCGATTTCAGGAGGCAGACTGGAATTGCATTGAAAGCATAGGAAAAGAGGCAGAACGTCCACCATGATGCACTTGGCCAAAAAGGGCGTATGTGTTTTTTCCTGAATATATTCAGGAAGAAACGCATACGCCCTTTTTGGCCAACCAAGCAAGCTTGCAAAGGAAATCTGCACTACAATGAAGTCTCACTTCCCCCCGGTCAAAAGGGCCATCTGAAAAAAGTGTAAAATCCAGAAAGACAGGACAGGCCATGGAGAACTGGGAGCCTTGTTATGCTGATGGGCGGGATGTAAATTGCCAACAGACACTCGGGAGAAGTGTATGGTGTTTCCTGAAACATCTAAAAAACAAAGCAACAGAGCCTAGGGCACTTCCACTTATGGTCCTATAGCTTAGGGAAATTAAAATCAAAAAGACACAGCCACCCCAAAGTTTGGGACGCCTCTGTTTACAAGAACCTCGTTTACAGTACAAGTTCAACATCGCAGAAAGTGAAAAATGGATAAAGAAGTTGTGGTATTTACTTACAAAGCAATATCACTCAGCAATGAAATCTATGTCATCAGGCCCTTAGCAGCACAATGAGTGGATTCAGGTATGATGATTCTAACTGAAATAAGTCACACAGAAAAAGAAACATCATAAGATATCAGTAATACACGGAATGTAAACTTGGCTACACAGGAACTGAATTACAGAACAGAACAGGGTCTCAAATTTAGAAAACCAACTTATGCTTGCTTAAGGGTAAAGGTGAGTTGGGGTGCTGCATAAAACCAGAGATTGAAATGAACACAGATAAAGTTCCTTAAGCCAAATATGGAATAGACAAGAGCTACTCCTTGCTCAACGAAATGGACTCAACACCGCATATTAAAAGCCTAAGAATGTACCTGACTAGTAAGTATCTTAAAACCTATGGATTGCTATGTCTCCGAAAGAGAATCAAGCATGTGTACAGGGGCATAAACGCAGCAGTGATAGGATTGGAGAGGTTCGGTGAGCAAATGAAGACCCTTTGAAGTCATATTGCATGGTACCCATTCCACGGGTTTCAACTACCCAGGTTTAAGGTATTCTTCCTTCAGCTAAAACATGCATGTGGAACCTAGAGTATGATCAACCATGTGATCGGGAGACGTGTTCAAATATGTCTCAGTTTTCGTACCCTGGTACTCGGGTGCAACATTCCAGACGCTTTACTAACACCCTCCCGACTTGGAGAGTCAGTCCCTTTAACCTCCTGTTTGGCCCAGTTTGCAATTTCTGCGGAAGATGAACAGGAATAGCGAGAACCAATGAGAGACTAGCTGGAGGTGTCTGGACGGGCAAATTTAACTCTCATTTCCCACCAGGAAGAGGAATTAACCAAAGGCTCAGCGTGCCGTGCCGGAACCAGATTAGGGCCTGAAGCCATCCTGCGGTGTTGCGGCCAGCTCAAAAGAAAGCGAGTTGAAGAAAGGAGCTCAGGGGCACTGTAATTCACAAACCTGCAGAGTTATAAATGACAGCTATCGTCCAAAAATATACTGAAGTAAGGCTGCCAAGAGGACTTGAAAGCGGGGCAGAATTGCAGGAAACCGATTTCAGGAGGCAGACTGGAATTGCATTGAAAGCATAGGAAAAGAGGCAGAACGTCCACCATGATGCACTTGGCCAAAAAGGGCGTATGCGTTTTTTCCTGAATATATTCAGGAAGAAACGCATACGCCCTTTTTGGCCAACCAAGCAAGCTTGCAAAGGAAATCTGCACTACAATGAAGTCTCACTTCCCCCCGGTCAAAAGGGCCATCTGAAAAAAGTGTAAAATCCAGAAAGACAGGACAGGCCATGGAGAACTGGGAGCCTTGTTATGCTGATGGGCGGGATGTAAATTGCCAACAGACACTCGGGAGAAGTGTATGGTGTTTCCTGAAACATCTAAAAAACAAAGCAACAGAGCCTAGGGCACTTCCACTTATGGTCCTATAGCTTAGGGAAATTAAAATCAAAAAGACACAGCCACCCCAAAGTTTGGGACGCCTCTGTTTACAAGAACCTCGTTTACAGTACAAGTTCAACATCGCAGAAAGTGAAAAATGGATAAAGAAGTTGTGGTATTTACTTACAAAGCAATATCACTCAGCAATGAAATCTATGTCATCAGGCCCTTAGCAGCACAATGAGTGGATTCAGGTATGATGATTCTAACTGAAATAAGTCACACAGAAAAAGAAACATCATAAGATATCAGTAATACACGGAATGTAAACTTGGCTACACAGGAACTGAATTACAGAACAGAACAGGGTCTCAAATTTAGAAAACCAACTTATGCTTGCTTAAGGGTAAAGGTGAGTTGGGGTGCTGCATAAAACCAGAGATTGAAATGAGCACAGATAAAGTTCCTTAAGCCAAATATGGAATAGACAAGAGCTACTCCTTGCTCAACGAAATGGACTCAACACCGCATATTAAATGCCTAAGAATGTACCTGACTAGTAAGTATCTTAAAACCTATGGATTGCTATGTCTCCGAAAGAGAATCAAGCATGTGTACAGGGGCATAAACGCAGCAGTGATAGGATTGGAGAGGTTCGGTGAGCAAATGAAGACCCTTTGAAGTCATATTGCATGGTACCCATTCCACGGGTTTCAACTACCCAGGTTTAAGGTATTCTTCCTTCAGCTAAAACATGCATGTGGAACCTAGAGTATGATCAACCATGTGATCGGGAGACGTGTTCAAATATGTCTCAGTTTTCGTACCCTGGTACTCGGGTGCAACATTCCAGACGCTTTACTAACACCCTCCCGACTTGGAGAGTCAGTCCCTTTAACCTCCTGTTTGGCCCAGTTTGCAATTTCTGCGGAAGATGAACAGGAATAGCGAGAACCAATGAGAGACTAGCTGGAGGTGTCTGGACGGGCAAATTTAACTCTCATTTCCCACCAGGAAGAGGAATTAACCAAAGGCTCAGCGTGCCGTGCCGGAACCAGATTAGGGCCTGAAGCCATCCTGCGGTGTTGCGGCCAGCTCAAAAGAAAGCGAGTTGAAGAAAGGAGCTCAGGGGCACTGTAATTCACAAACCTGCAGAGTTATAAATGACAGCTATCGTCCAAAAATATACTGAAGTAAGGCTGCCAAGAGGACTTGAAAGCGGGGCAGAATTGCAGGAAACCGATTTCAGGAGGTAGACTGGAATTGCATTGAAAGCATAGGAAAAGAGGCAGAACGTCCACAATGATGCACTTGGCCAAAAAGGGCGTATGCGTTTTTTCCTGAATATATTCAGGAAAAAACGCATACGCCCTTTTTGGCCAACCAAGCAAGCTTGCAAAGGAAATCTGCACTACAATGAAGTCTCACTTCCCCCCGGTCAAAAGGGCCATCTGAAAAAAGTGTAAAATCCAGAAAGGCAGGACAGGCCATGGAGAACTGGGAGCCTTGTTATGCTGATGGGCGGGATGTAAATTGCCAACAGACACTCGGGAGAAGTGTATGGTGTTTCCTGAAACATCTAAAAAACAAAGCAACAGAGCCTAGGGCACTTCCACTTATGGTCCTATAGCTTAGGGAAATTAAAATCAAAAAGACACAGCCACCCCAAAGTTTGGGACGCCTCTGTTTACAAGAACCTCGTTTACAGTACAAGTTCAACATCGCAGAAAGTGAAAAATGGATAAAGAAGTTGTGGTATTTACTTACAAAGCAATATCACTCAGCAATGAAATCTATGTCATCAGGCCCTTAGCAGCACAATGAGTGGATTCAGGTATGATGATTCTAACTGAAATAAGTCACACAGAAAAAGAAACATCATAAGATATCAGTAATACACGGAATGTAAACTTGGCTACACAGGAACTGAATTACAGAACAGAACAGGGTCTCAAATTTAGAAAACCAACTTATGCTTGCTTAAGGGTAAAGGTGAGTTGGGGTGCTGCATAAAACCAGAGATTGAAATGAGCACAGATAAAGTTCCTTAAGCCAAATATGGAATAGACAAGAGCTACTCCTTGCTCAACGAAATGGACTCAACACCGCATATTAAATGCCTAAGAATGTACCTGACTAGTAAGTATCTTAAAACCTATGGATTGCTATGTCTCCGAAAGAGAATCAAGCATGTGTACAGGGGCATAAACGCAGCAGTGATAGGATTGGAGAGGTTCGGTGAGCAAATGAAGACCCTTTGAAGTCATATTGCATGGTACCCATTCCACGGGTTTCAACTACCCAGGTTTAAGGTATTCTTCCTTCAGCTAAAACATGCATGTGGAACCTAGAGTATGATCAACCATGTGATCGGGAGACGTGTTCAAATATGTCTCAGTTTTCGTACCCTGGTACTCGGGTGCAACATTCCAGACGCTTTACTAACACCCTCCCGACTTGGAGAGTCAGTCCCTTTAACCTCCTGTTTGGCCCAGTTTGCAATTTCTGCGGAAGATGAACAGGAATAGCGAGAACCAATGAGAGACTAGCTGGAGGTGTCTGGACGGGCAAATTTAACTCTCATTTCCCACCAGGAAGAGGAATTAACCAAAGGCTCAGCGTGCCGTGCCGGAACCAGATTAGGGCCTGAAGCCATCCTGCGGTGTTGCGGCCAGCTCAAAAGAAAGCGAGTTGAAGAAAGGAGCTCAGGGGCACTGTAATTCACAAACCTGCAGAGTTATAAATGACAGCTATCGTCCAAAAATATACTGAAGTAAGGCTGCCAAGAGGACTTGAAAGCGGGGCAGAATTGCAGGAAACCGATTTCAGGAGGTAGACTGGAATTGCATTGAAAGCATAGGAAAAGAGGCAGAACGTCCACCATGATGCACTTGGCCAAAAAGGGCGTATGCGTTTTTTCCTGAATATATTCAGGAAAAAACGCATACGCCCTTTTTGGCCAACCAAGCAAGCTTGCAAAGGAAATCTGCACTACAATGAAGTCTCACTTCCCCCCGGTCAAAAGGGCCATCTGAAAAAAGTGTAAAATCCAGAAAGGCAGGACAGGCCATGGAGAACTGGGAGCCTTGTTATGCTGATGGGCGGGATGTAAATTGCCAACAGACACTCGGGAGAAGTGTATGGTGTTTCCTGAAACATCTAAAAAACAAAGCAACAGAGCCTAGGGCACTTCCACTTATGGTCCTATAGCTTAGGGAAATTAAAATCAAAAAGACACAGCCACCCCAAAGTTTGGGACGCCTCTGTTTACAAGAACCTCGTTTACAGTACAAGTTCAACATCGCAGAAAGTGAAAAATGGATAAAGAAGTTGTGGTATTTACTTACAAAGCAATATCACTCAGCAATGAAATCTATGTCATCAGGCCCTTAGCAGCACAATGAGTGGATTCAGGTATGATGATTCTAACTGAAATAAGTCACACAGAAAAAGAAACATCATAAGATATCAGTAATACACGGAATGTAAACTTGGCTACACAGGAACTGAATTACAGAACAGAACAGGGTCTCAAATTTAGAAAACCAACTTATGCTTGCTTAAGGGTAAAGGTGAGTTGGGGTGCTGCATAAAACCAGAGATTGAAATGAGCACAGATAAAGTTCCTTAAGCCAAATATGGAATAGACAAGAGCTACTCCTTGCTCAACGAAATGGACTCAACACCGCATATTAAATGCCTAAGAATGTACCTGACTAGTAAGTATCTTAAAACCTATGGATTGCTATGTCTCCGAAAGAGAATCAAGCATGTGTACAGGGGCATAAACGCAGCAGTGATAGGATTGGAGAGGTTCGGTGAGCAAATGAAGACCCTTTGAAGTCATATTGCATGGTACCCATTCCACGGGTTTCAACTACCCAGGTTTAAGGTATTCTTCCTTCAGCTAAAACATGCATGTGGAACCTAGAGTATGATCAACCATGTGATCGGGAGACGTGTTCAAATATGTCTCAGTTTTCGTACCCTGGTACTCGGGTGCAACATTCCAGACGCTTTACTAACACCCTCCCGACTTGGAGAGTCAGTCCCTTTAACCTCCTGTTTGGCCCAGTTTGCAATTTCTGCGGAAGATGAACAGGAATAGCGAGAACCAATGAGAGACTAGCTGGAGGTGTCTGGACGGGCAAATTTAACTCTCATTTCCCACCAGGAAGAGGAATTAACCAAAGGCTCAGCGTGCCGTGCCGGAACCAGATTAGGGCCTGAAGCCATCCTGCGGTGTTGCGGCCAGCTCAAAAGAAAGCGAGTTGAAGAAAGGAGCTCAGGGGCACTGTAATTCACAAACCTGCAGAGTTATAAATGACAGCTATCGTCCAAAAATATACTGAAGTAAGGCTGCCAAGAGGACTTGAAAGCGGGGCAGAATTGCAGGAAACCGATTTCAGGAGGTAGACTGGAATTGCATTGAAAGCATAGGAAAAGAGGCAGAACGTCCACCATGATGCACTTGGCCAAAAAGGGCGTATGCGTTTTTTCCTGAATATATTCAGGAAAAAACGCATACGCCCTTTTTGGCCAACCAAGCAAGCTTGCAAAGGAAATCTGCACTACAATGAAGTCTCACTTCCCCCCGGTCAAAAGGGCCATCTGAAAAAAGTGTAAAATCCAGAACGGCAGGACAGGCCATGGAGAACTGGGAGCCTTGTTATGCTGATGAGCGGGATGTAAATTGCCAACAGACACTCGGGAGAAGTGTATGGTGTTTCCTGAAACATCTAAAAAACAAAGCAACAGAGCCTAGGGCACTTCCACTTATGGTCCTATAGCTTAGGGAAATTAAAATCAAAAAGACACAGCCACCCCAAAGTTTGGGACGCCTCTGTTTACAAGAACCTCGTTTACAGTACAAGTTCAACATCGCAGAAAGTGAAAAATGGATAAAGAAGTTGTGGTATTTACTTACAAAGCAATATCACTCAGCAATGAAATCTATGTCATCAGGCCCTTAGCAGCACAATGAGTGGATTCAGGTATGATGATTCTAACTGAAATAAGTCACACAGAAAAAGAAACATCATAAGATATCAGTAATACACGGAATGTAAACTTGGCTACACAGGAACTGAATTACAGAACAGAACAGGGTCTCAAATTTAGAAAACCAACTTATGCTTGCTTAAGGGTAAAGGTGAGTTGGGGTGCTGCATAAAACCAGAGATTGAAATGAGCACAGATAAAGTTCCTTAAGCCAAATATGGAATAGACAAGAGCTACTCCTTGCTCAACGAAATGGACTCAACACCGCATATTAAATGCCTAAGAATGTACCTGACTAGTAAGTATCTTAAAACCTATGGATTGCTATGTCTCCGAAAGAGAATCAAGCATGTGTACAGGGGCATAAACGCAGCAGTGATAGGATTGGAGAGGTTCGGTGAGCAAATGAAGACCCTTTGAAGTCATATTGCATGGTACCCATTCCACGGGTTTCAACTACCCAGGTTTAAGGTATTCTTCCTTCAGCTAAAACATGCATGTGGAACCTAGAGTATGATCAACCATGTGATCGGGAGACGTGTTCAAATATGTCTCAGTTTTCGTACCCTGGTACTCGGGTGCAACATTCCAGACGCTTTACTAACACCCTCCCGACTTGGAGAGTCAGTCCCTTTAACCTCCTGTTTGGCCCAGTTTGCAATTTCTGCGGAAGATGAACAGGAATAGCGAGAACCAATGAGAGACTAGCTGGAGGTGTCTGGACGGGCAAATTTAACTCTCATTTCCCACCAGGAAGAGGAATTAACCAAAGGCTCAGCGTGCCGTGCCAGAACCAGATTAGGGCCTGAAGCCATCCTGCGGTGTTGCGGCCAGCTCAAAAGAAAGCGAGTTGAAGAAAGGAGCTCAGGGGCACTGTAATTCACAAACCTGCAGAGTTATAAATGACAGCTATCGTCCAAAAATATACTGAAGTAAGGCTGCCAAGAGGACTTGAAAGCGGGGCAGAATTGCAGGAAACCGATTTCAGGAGGTAGACTGGAATTGCATTGAAAGCATAGGAAAAGAGGCAGAACGTCCACAATGATGCACTTGGCCAAAAAGGGCGTATGCGTTTTTTCCTGAATATATTCAGGAAAAAACGCATACGCCCTTTTTGGCCAACCAAGCAAGCTTGCAAAGGAAATCTGCACTACAATGAAGTCTCACTTGCCCCCGGTCAAAAGGGCCATCTGAAAAAAGTGTAAAATCCAGAAAGGCAGGACAGGCCATGGAGAACTGGGAGCCTTGTTATGCTGATGGGCGGGATGTAAATTGCCAACAGACACTCGGGAGAAGTGTATGGTGTTTCCTGAAACATCTAAAAAACAAAGCAACAGAGCCTAGGGCACTTCCACTTATGGTCCTATAGCTTAGGGAAATTAAAATCAAAAAGACACAGCCACCCCAAAGTTTGGGACGCCTCTGTTTACAAGAACCTCGTTTACCGTACAAGTTCAACATCTCAGAAAGTGAAAAATGGATAAAGAAGTTGTGGTATTTACTTACAAAGCAATATCACTCAGCAATGAAATCTATGTCATCAGGCCCTTAGCAGCACAATGAGTGGATTCAGGTATGATGATTCTAACTGAAATAAGTCACACAGAAAAAGAAACATCATAAGATATCAGTAATACACGGAATGTAAACTTGGCTACACAGGAACTGAATTACAGAACAGAACAGGGTCTCAAATTTAGAAAACCAACTTATGCTTGCTTAAGGGTAAAGGTGAGTTGGGGTGCTGCATAAAACCAGAGATTGAAATGAGCACAGATAAAGTTCCTTAAGCCAAATATGGAATAGACAAGAGCTACTCCTTGCTCAACGAAATGGACTCAACACCGCATATTAAATGCCTAAGAATGTACCTGACTAGTAAGTATCTTAAAACCTATGGATTGCTATGTCTCCGAAAGAGAATCAAGCATGTGTACAGGGGCATAAACGCAGCAGTGATAGGATTGGAGAGGTTCGGTGAGCAAATGAAGACCCTTTGAAGTCATATTGCATGGTACCCATTCCACGGGTTTCAACTACCCAGGTTTAAGGTATTCTTCCTTCAGCTAAAACATGCATGTGGAACCTAGAGTATGATCAACCATGTGATCGGGAGACGTGTTCAAATATGTCTCAGTTTTCGTACCCTGGTACTCGGGTGCAACATTCCAGACGCTTTACTAACACCCTCCCGACTTGGAGAGTCAGTCCCTTTAACCTCCTGTTTGGCCCAGTTTGCAATTTCTGTGGAAGATGAACAGGAATAGCGAGAACCAATGAGAGACTAGCTGGAGGTGTCTGGACGGGCAAATTTAACTCTCATTTCCCACCAGGAAGAGGAATTAACCAAAGGCTCAGCGTGCCGTGCCGGAACCAGATTAGGGCCTGAAGCCATCCTGCGGTGTTGCGGCCAGCTCAAAAGAAAGCGAGTTGAAGAAAGGAGCTCAGGGGCACTGTAATTCACAAACCTGCAGAGTTATAAATGACAGCTATCGTCCAAAAATATACTGAAGTAAGGCTGCCAAGAGGACTTGAAAGCGGGGCAGAATTGCAGGAAACCGATTTCAGGAGGTAGACTGGAATTGCATTGAAAGCATAGGAAAAGAGGCAGAACGTCCACCATGATGCACTTGGCCAAAAAGGGCGTATGCGTTTTTTCCTGAATATATTCAGGAAGAAACGCATACGCCCTTTTTGGCCAACCAAGCAAGCTTGCAAAGGAAATCTGCACTACAATGAAGTCTCACTTCCCCCCGGTCAAAAGGGCCATCTGAAAAAAGTGTAAAATCCAGAAAGGCAGGACAGGCCATGGAGAACTGGGAGCCTTGTTATGCTGATGGGCGGGATGTAAATTGCCAACAGACACTCGGGAGAAGTGTATGGTGTTTCCTGAAACATCTAAAAAACAAAGCAACAGAGCCTAGGGCACTTCCACTTATGGTCCTATAGCTTAGGGAAATTAAAATCAAAAAGACACAGCCACCCCAAAGTTTGGGACGCCTCTGTTTACAAGAACCTCGTTTACAGTACAAGTTCAACATCGCAGAAAGTGAAAAATGGATAAAGAAGTTGTGGTATTTACTTACAAAGCAATATCACTCAGCAATGAAATCTATGTCATCAGGCCCTTAGCAGCACAATGAGTGGATTCAGGTATGATGATTCTAACTGAAATAAGTCACACAGAAAAAGAAACATCATAAGATATCAGTAATACACGGAATGTAAACTTGGCTACACAGGAACTGAATTACAGAACAGAACAGGGTCTCAAATTTAGAAAACCAACTTATGCTTGCTTAAGGGTAAAGGTGAGTTGGGGTGCTGCATAAAACCAGAGATTGAAATGAGCACAGATAAAGTTCCTTAAGCCAAATATGGAATAGACAAGAGCTACTCCTTGCTCAACGAAATGGACTCAACACCGCATATTAAATGCCTAAGAATGTACCTGACTAGTAAGTATCTTAAAACCTATGGATTGCTATGTCTCCGAAAGAGAATCAAGCATGTGTACAGGGGCATAAACGCAGCAGTGATAGGATTGGAGAGGTTCGGTGAGCAAATGAAGACCCTTTGAAGTCATATTGCATGGTACCCATTCCACGGGTTTCAACTACCCAGGTTTAAGGTATTCTTCCTTCAGCTAAAACATGCATGTGGAACCTAGAGTATGATCAACCATGTGATCGGGAGACGTGTTCAAATATGTCTCAGTTTTCGTACCCTGGTACTCGGGTGCAACATTCCAGACGCTTTACTAACACCCTCCCGACTTGGAGAGTCAGTCCCTTTAACCTCCTGTTTGGCCCAGTTTGCAATTTCTGCGGAAGATGAACAGGAATAGCGAGAACCAATGAGAGACTAGCTGGAGGTGTCTGGACGGGCAAATTTAACTCTCATTTCCCACCAGGAAGAGGAATTAACCAAAGGCTCAGCGTGCCGTGCCAGAACCAGATTAGGGCCTGAAGCCATCCTGCGGTGTTGCGGCCAGCTCAAAAGAAAGCGAGTTGAAGAAAGGAGCTCAGGGGCACTGTAATTCACAAACCTGCAGAGTTATAAATGACAGCTATCGTCCAAAAATATACTGAAGTAAGGCTGCCAAGAGGACTTGAAAGCGGGGCAGAATTGCAGGAAACCGATTTCAGGAGGTAGACTGGAATTGCATTGAAAGCATAGGAAAAGAGGCAGAACGTCCACAATGATGCACTTGGCCAAAAAGGGCGTATGCGTTTTTTCCTGAATATATTCAGGAAAAAACGCATACGCCCTTTTTGGCCAACCAAGCAAGCTTGCAAAGGAAATCTGCACTACAATGAAATCTCACTTCCCCCCGGTCAAAAGGGCCATCTGAAAAAAGTGTAAAATCCAGAAAGGCAGGACAGGCCATGGAGAACTGGGAGCCTTGTTATGCTGATGGGCGGGATGTAAATTGCCAACAGACACTCGGGAGAAGTGTATGGTGTTTCCTGAAACATCTAAAAAACAAAGCAACAGAGCCTAGGGCACTTCCACTTATGGTCCTATAGCTTAGGGAAATTAAAATCAAAAAGACACAGCCACCCCAAAGTTTGGGACGCCTCTGTTTACAAGAACCTCGTTTACAGTACAAGTTCAACATCGCAGAAAGTGAAAAATGGATAAAGAAGTTGTGGTATTTACTTACAAAGCAATATCACTCAGCAATGAAATCTATGTCATCAGGCCCTTAGCAGCACAATGAGTGGATTCAGGTATGATGATTCTAACTGAAATAAGTCACACAGAAAAAGAAACATCATAAGATATCAGTAATACACGGAATGTAAACTTGGCTACACAGGAACTGAATTACAGAACAGAACAGGGTCTCAAATTTAGAAAACCAACTTATGCTTTCTTAAGGGTAAAGGTGAGTTGGGGTGCTGCATAAAACCAGAGATTGAAATGAGCACAGATAAAGTTCCTTAAGCCAAATATGGAATAGACAAGAGCTACTCCTTGCTCAACGAAATGGACTCAACACCGCATATTAAATGCCTAAGAATGTACCTGACTAGTAAGTATCTTAAAACCTATGGATTGCTATGTCTCCGAAAGAGAATCAAGCATGTGTACAGGGGCATAAACGCAGCAGTGATAGGATTGGAGAGGTTCGGTGAGCAAATGAAGACCCTTTGAAGTCATATTGCATGGTACCCATTCCACGGGTTTCAACTACCCAGGTTTAAGGTATTCTTCCTTCAGCTAAAACATGCATGTGGAACCTAGAGTATGATCAACCATGTGATCGGGAGACGTGTTCAAATATGTCTCAGTTTTCGTACCCTGGTACTCGGGTGCAACATTCCAGACGCTTTACTAACACCCTCCCGACTTGGAGAGTCAGTCCCTTTAACCTCCTGTTTGGCCCAGTTTGCAATTTCTGCGGAAGATGAACAGGAATAGCGAGAACCAATGAGAGACTAGCTGGAGGTGTCTGGACGGGCAAATTTAACTCTCATTTCCCACCAGGAAGAGGAATTAACCAAAGGCTCAGCGTGCCGTGCCGGAACCAGATTAGGGCCTGAAGCCATCCTGCGGTGTTGCGGCCAGCTCAAAAGAAAGCGAGTTGAAGAAAGGAGCTCAGGGGCACTGTAATTCACAAACCTGCAGAGTTATAAATGACAGCTATCGTCCAAAAATATACTGAAGTAAGGCTGCCAAGAGGACTTGAAAGCGGGGCAGAATTGCAGGAAACCAATTTCAGGAGGTAGACTGGAATTGCATTGAAAGCATAGGAAAAGAGGCAGAACGTCCACCATGATGCACTTGGCCAAAAAGGGCGTATGCGTTTTTTCCTGAATATATTCAGGAAAAAACGCATACGCCCTTTTTGGCCAACCAAGCAAGCTTGCAAAGGAAATCTGCACTACAATGAAGTCTCACTTCCCTCCGGTCAAAAGGGCCATCTGAAAAAAGTGTAAAATCCAGAAAGGCAGGACAGGCCATGGAGAACTGGGAGCCTTGTTATGCTGATGGGCGGGATGTAAATTGCCAACAGACACTCGGGAGAAGTGTATGGTGTTTCCTGAAACATCTAAAAAACAAAGCAACAGAGCCTAGGGCACTTCCACTTATGGTCCTATAGCTTAGGGAAATTAAAATCAAAAAGACACAGCCACCCCAAAGTTTGGGACGCCTCTGTTTACAAGAACCTCGTTTACAGTACAAGTTCAACATCGCAGAAAGTGAAAAATGGATAAAGAAGTTGTGGTATTTACTTACAAAGCAATATCACTCAGCAATGAAATCTATGTCATCAGGCCCTTAGCAGCACAATGAGTGGATTCAGGTATGATGATTCTAACTGAAATAAGTCACACAGAAAAAGAAACATCATAAGATATCAGTAATACACGGAATGTAAACTTGGCTACACAGGAACTGAATTACAGAACAGAACAGGGTCTCAAATTTAGAAAACCAACTTATGCTTGCTTAAGGGTAAAGGTGAGTTGGGGTGCTGCATAAAACCAGAGATTGAAATGAGCACAGATAAAGTTCCTTAAGCCAAATATGGAATAGACAAGAGCTACTCCTTGCTCAACGAAATGGACTCAACACCGCATATTAAATGCCTAAGAATGTACCTGACTAGTAAGTA
Source organism: Pseudorca crassidens (assembly GCF_039906515.1). NCBI lineage: Eukaryota > Metazoa > Chordata > Mammalia > Artiodactyla > Delphinidae > Pseudorca > Pseudorca crassidens. The sequence goes on along the minus strand of NW_027136214.1, from coordinate 1,903 downwards.
TCTTAAAACCTATGGATTGCTATGTCTCCGAAAGAGAATCAAGCATGTGTACAGGGGCATAAACGCAGCAGTGATAGGATTGGAGAGGTTCGGTGAGCAAATGAAGACCCTTTGAAGTCATATTGCATGGTACCCATTCCACGGGTTTCAACTACCCAGGTTTAAGGTATTCTTCCTTCAGCTAAAACATGCATGTGGAACCTAGAGTATGATCAACCATGTGATCGGGAGACGTGTTCAAATATGTCTCAGTTTTCGTACCCTGGTACTCGGGTGCAACATTCCAGACGCTTTACTAACACCCTCCCGACTTGGAGAGTCAGTCCCTTTAACCTCCTGTTTGGCCCAGTTTGCAATTTCTGCGGAAGATGAACAGGAATAGCGAGAACCAATGAGAGACTAGCTGGAGGTGTCTGGACGGGCAAATTTAACTCTCATTTCCCACCAGGAAGAGGAATTAACCAAAGGCTCAGCGTGCCGTGCCGGAACCAGATTAGGGCCTGAAGCCATCCTGCGGTGTTGCGGCCAGCTCAAAAGAAAGCGAGTTGAAGAAAGGAGCTCAGGGGCACTGTAATTCACAAACCTGCAGAGTTATAAATGACAGCTATCGTCCAAAAATATACTGAAGTAAGGCTGCCAAGAGGACTTGAAAGCGGGGCAGAATTGCAGGAAACCGATTTCAGGAGGTAGACTGGAATTGCATTGAAAGCATAGGAAAAGAGGCAGAACGTCCACCATGATGCACTTGGCCAAAAAGGGCGTATGCGTTTTTTCCTGAATATATTCAGGAAGAAACGCATACGCCCTTTTTGGCCAACCAAGCAAGCTTGCAAAGGAAATCTGCACTACAATGAAGTCTCACTTCCCCCCGGTCAAAAGGGCCATCTGAAAAAAGTGTAAAATCCAGAAAGGCAGGACAGGCCATGGAGAACTGGGAGCCTTGTTATGCTGATGGGCGGGATGTAAATTGCCAACAGACACTCGGGAGAAGTGTATGGTGTTTCCTGAAACATCTAAAAAACAAAGCAACAGAGCCTAGGGCACTTCCACTTATGGTCCTATAGCTTAGGGAAATTAAAATCAAAAAGACACAGCCACCCCAAAGTTTGGGACGCCTCTGTTTACAAGAACCTCGTTTACAGTACAAGTTCAACATCGCAGAAAGTGAAAAATGGATAAAGAAGTTGTGGTATTTACTTACAAAGCAATATCACTCAGCAATGAAATCTATGTCATCAGGCCCTTAGCAGCACAATGAGTGGATTCAGGTATGATGATTCTAACTGAAATAAGTCACACAGAAAAAGAAACATCATAAGATATCAGTAATACACGGAATGTAAACTTGGCTACACAGGAACTGAATTACAGAACAGAACAGGGTCTCAAATTTAGAAAACCAACTTATGCTTGCTTAAGGGTAAAGGTGAGTTGGGGTGCTGCATAAAACCAGAGATTGAAATGAGCACAGATAAAGTTCCTTAAGCCAAATATGGAATAGACAAGAGCTACTCCTTGCTCAACGAAATGGACTCAACACCGCATATTAAATGCCTAAGAATGTACCTGACTAGTAAGTATCTTAAAACCTATGGATTGCTATGTCTCCGAAAGAGAATCAAGCATGTGTACAGGGGCATAAACGCAGCAGTGATAGGATTGGAGAGGTTCGGTGAGCAAATGAAGACCCTTTGAAGTCATATTGCATGGTACCCATTCCACGGGTTTCAACTACCCAGGTTTAAGGTATTCTTCCTTCAGCTAAAACATGCATGTGGAACCTAGAGTATGATCAACCATGTGATCGGGAGACGTGTTCAAATATGTCTCAGTTTTCGTACCCTGGTACTCGGGTGCAACATTCCAGACGCTTTACTAACACCCTCCCGACTTGGAGAGTCAG